>NW_020884875.1:25951250-26085207 GCF_003945725.1 Corapipo altera | reverse complement strand
GGGGGGGGGGGGGGGGGGGGGGGGGGGGGGGGGGGGGGGGCGGGATGTGTGGAGTTTTTTGCTCTCTCCTCGGGCAAACAGCATGACACTTCACTCTTGCCGTGACTCAGGGAAGATTTGGAGGGGTCTGAAGTTCACTTCATTTTCAACCTGGTCACCTGGCTGCTTCTGGCCCCGGTCTGCTTCCATTCTCCTGCGCCCTTTTCTGCCCCCAGCCCAGACCTGCTTGGATTTCATCAGAGAGGCTTTCCCCATCTGCAGAGGATCCTTTGGGGGAGGGGGTCGCCCTTTCTCTCCTCTGCTTCTGTGTTTTGCAGTGGTTTGTGCCCATCAACAAAGGGGGGGAAATCTCGGCCACAGCCAGCCGGCATGAGTTTCGTGGGAAGAACCCCCTGTTCCCCTTTTCCTCTTCCCCTTCTCTGGGGGGTAGATCTCCATTTTTGTCTTCTCCCACACACCATGGCCTCACGCGGCAACTACCAGAGCCCAAATGCGCCCCCTGTTGATCGTGGTTAGAATTGCGCCAAAAACCGCAAAGTACTGAACTATTTCCTTTTTGAAGGGGATTTTTGGGTACAGGATTATTGTTCAGATATTTTTACATTCTTTTGTTGTTCTATCAATACACGTATATCCTTTAATAAAGGGCTGGGTTTTTTTCTTTCTTCATAATTCCTCAGTGAGAGCCTCTTAATTTCGGAATTACAATTGCATAGCAGGAGCAGTTTGGTCTTCTTCATAATTCATCCTTCTTTGCAAAACACTTCAGTCTCATTAAACTGAGACAGCAGGTCTACTTTACCCCTAGGAAATATGTTCTGGCTATCCTAAATTTTCGTTCTTCTCCCTCATCTGCCATAAAATGTGCTCCCTCAGTTACTTTCCCGCAGATGAAAATGAGGCCAACCAGTACATAGTTCTCAATTTTGGTTTGTTTTTTTTTTTTTGTCATGTTTTGAAGATGGGTGCAAAATTTTCTTTCTCCAGTTGTCAAAGACTTTCTTCTGTCTCCATGACATTTCAAATCTAATGGAAAATGACCTTCAAGGGACACTGGCCTGATAACTCAGCACTCTGGTACTCCCCATCAGCTCCCAGAGACTTCTAGGATTGATGTTTTGCAAGCAATCCTTGACTCAACCCTCATTCTTGTCTGATAGCTCTCCTCCTTAAGCCCTGTCACTAACCTACAAGGCCTGTCACAACTTATCAGTGAAGACTGAGGCAAACGAGGCAGTGAATATCTCAACATTCTATCTCCACTGTCATTGAATCAACATCCTTCATTTAGCAGCATTAACACTTTGTTCTTGTTAAGCTTTTTACTACTAACACAGCAATAGAAGCTCTTGTTGCCTTTGTTATTTCTCCAACTTCAGCAGAGTTTGACTTTCCTGAAGCCACCCCTGCATAAAAGAGCAATGTCTTGAAATTATTCCTTTGCAACTTGTCCCTTTTCCACCCCTTTATGGTTTCTGTTTACATTGGAGCTATGCTGTGACTTTCCCTCTTAACCAAGGCAGCTTTGATTTTCAGACTGTTGGGATAAACTGTTCTGGTTTGCCATTCAAAACTGTTTCCTATGGAATACCATCTACCAGTTTCTGAATAAGCCAAAATCTGTTCTTGTGAAGTCCAGGTTCTGTGTCCTCCTTTCTCACTCCTCTCAGGACCTCGAAGACCATTACTTCATGATCACTGTAGCTGAGGATACCATTGATTACCACATGATCATCCCGTGCCTCCTTGTTAGCGAACAGCAGATCCACTGTCAATATTTGGCCCATCTAGTACTTTTATTGGGAAGTTCCTCTGATACTTTCCAAGTTTTGCATACTTGGGTCCTTGCAAGCTGTCCTTCTGGGAGGTGTCATGGCTCTGCAACACAGGGACATTTTCAAACAGTTTAAAGAAGGCTATGCCCACATTTTCACACAGACTGTCTGGTCTGTTACTCATTCCCACCTGTTGAAACGGAGCTAGGGCCTAAAGAGTTAACTCTGAATACTGATCCAGGGACCTTCTTGCTCAGAAGAATGTAATGTTTACCTAAAATGTAATGCTTAGCTAGAGACAGAAACCAGGGCTTAAGGATTAGATGGTACCGTGCACCAAAAGAATGCTCACACACCTACGTAAATAAAAATAGGGTAAGAACACGAATAGATAAGGGGCAAAATAGATGCTTGAGTCCAAAGTCTTGCAAAATTCACCATGAAGTCAGTGAAAAATCAAGCAAGTTGAAAAGTTCAGCCGAGGAAGAAGAGTGAAAATACGACCCCGTGAGGCTGAAGAAACAGGAATGACCACCAAACATCACCCCAAAAAGATGACTCCACCCCAGACTTCGCCTATTATGAATATTATAACTAGATTTTGCAATTATATGAATATGTATGTGAAAATGTTGTAATCACACGTAGAAATTGTATATAATCCTGCCTTTTTACTGACAAGGCAGAGTAAGTTTGTCCAGGGCAACCTGGCTTGCTCTCCAACGTTACCTAAATAAATACCTTGCTGTTTAAAGGCTAAATTCTGTCTCTAAACAGTTCCACTGTGCCTTTTTGGGGATCACTGTTACAATCTGATTATCAAAACTACTAGAGAGATGCCTCTGCCGAAATTAGGTGCGAGACCATATGGCAAAGTCAATAGTAGGGATTTTACTTACAGAGAGGTTCAGGAAAGGAGAAGGGAGGGGAGGAAGAGAAAGAGAGCAAGCAGCAGATAAGTAGAAAAAAGATATCACCACCCTACAGATACCAACGATGTCCCATTGGTCCTCTATTTCTGGTGTTCTTGGAGGTTGTAAACTGTATCTGTCAAGTGGTGGGGGAAAAGATTTCACAAAACTGCCATTTCATGGGGTTTATATTGGGCAGGCTAGGTGGAAACACCTCCTGAACCTCCCCTGGATGATTTTATGAGTCTTTGACACCTTCTAAGATGTTGCAGCTGTCTCTTACCTCAGATAGTTCAATTAATCATGGTTGATTATGGTCCATTATCCAAGATGAATAGCTCAGGCTATTCATTCATCATCAGTCAAGGTCTTCACTGCTTTCCGGAGGTGTTTCAGAGTTGAGTCATCATGTAAGGGAGGACATTGGCATGATAAGAACGACTATCCCACCTCACAGGATTTGCCTCTGATCAGCCTCTTCCCTGGAAATCCAGTTTGTATCTTCAGGTATGCATGCCTTACTGCAACCGGGAGGTCATTCTGTCCATCACTAACAAAACAGCCATCCAATTGTTTGATGCATTAGCACCAGTCTCTTACAGCATCTGAGCTGTTACTGCAGGTGATCGAATGTCAGCAGTTCAATTTCTTACACTTGTGGATGTATACTTTTCCTTTGATCTTGAATAGCTGCACAATAGTTCCACCATATCTTATCTCAAGGTCCTTTTGCAGTCCAAATTATTAGCCATACTCAGGGAGGAGTAGGCTTCAGGAGATGAGCAACTGTGTCTTTGCAGTTTGCTACAGTGGACAAAAGTCTTCTGGTGATCTTAACAATGTTTAGGCCATTAAACATTTCACCATCTGACACCACCACGTTTTTAGCTTTCGCAGTTTGACCTTGGCCCACAGGCTCTCCACCACCTGCTGTCTGTCCTACATATGTGACTACTCATTTGTACACAGATCATCCCTATCCTCCCTTCCACATGTGTGCCTCCTGAGAGACTTTTATCTGTCCACTGCTTCAGTCACGTGAGCTGTCCCACATCCTCTGAGTGATCACAGGGATGTTACAGATGCGTGATTGGTATTGTTGTTTGTTAGAAAAAAGATGTATTTTATATTTCTTGTAACAAATGGGTCAAAACAAGAACATTTCATTATCGTTCCTTCCTTATTAAAACACAATTACAAAAGTTTAAAAATTAAGAAACACATGAATGTGTTAGCTACAAAAATGTACAAAATGTACATAAAATTATAAGAAAGGTAACCCATGACTTTTTTCTCTTGATTTTTGATCAGCCACAGTTTGGTTTAGAGACACAGAAAGCTGTAGCTGTTGCAAATTTTGTAAGCAGTAGCACGGAACAGTCTATCAGGTGTGAAATCTGTCATTTGGATAAATATAAACCTTGACTTTTGCAACCACTGAGCTTGGGTTTAAAGCATGTGCAAATGGCTTTGGGTTGGTGACTATTTACCTGAGGAGTGTTTGACTGTTTCTAGTGGGTACTCCCTAACAGATCAAGCAGTCATATTCATGTTAGTCACATGGTCTTAGCCAACATACTAAAAAGTGCAGACATTTTAATTGTTATTTCACAATTTTTCTGTGAATATTAATTTTTACTTTTCAATTTCTGGGAAAGTTTTGAAGTTCATACTGTATGTAGTAGGGAAAAAAATGAAATTAAAAGGGTGGTTCCTCAAATATAATTTTATCTTAGAACAAAGGTGTGTTGTTCAGTGTGGTTTTTTTCCTATTCTGTTGATTAATCAACAAAAAAAGAGTCCAAAGATACATTTGCAACACTGATAGTTGTAAAATATGCTTGTTCTTATAGGGCTGTGAATATTATCACAGTAATTTTTTTTTAAATTACTTCATTCATGTAAAAATCTTCCTATATGTGAAAAAAAGCATATAGCTTAATAGCATGAATTTAATTAATTAATTCCTCCTACAGTGGAAGCAAAAATTTGAAAGACCCAGTGGTTCAGCTATTAAATATTTAGTAAACTTAAATTACTATAAATATGCACAAAACATGTTAGAAGTAAGAAAATACAATGTACAAAGACCAACAGATACAAGATTGCTCTAATGTGATGTAGATGTCCTCTTCCTCAAAGGTAGATGACTGCAATTCAAAATTAATATCACTTGAATAAAAAAAAGTCTGTCCTCACTACAGAAATCAGTGATCTCAACCAGACATTATTGTGTTAACTTGTGACCATAACAAGAACCAGACATGTAAGTAGTGTGGGGGGAGAAATGTTCTTAACAGAATTTCTCTGAGTAATAGATTTTTTCATAGATTCCTAGGCAAGTGAGGACAATAAACTTGACTCAGATGGACCCTTTTCTAGAAATAAAACAGCTGGGTTGAAGGCTAATTGTGTCTTGCATTTGTCACCTTATAAAATTTTGTATCCCTCTGGGTTTTCACATGACCAAGATTCATCACTTCTCATCATCTTTAGTGCTGAATCCCTGGAAGCCCATGTGAGAACTGACAGTGTGACCTAGGTTCAGCTGATAAATCCTCTAAGGAATGAGAAGGGTGTTTTGTTTTAGTAAGTCAATTTAAAACTGCCTTATATTTAAAAGAGCGCAGGGGGAGGTTTTAGTCTTAACTAGTTTTATTGCAGAAGCTGCCTTGAGTATTCTGACTGTTACAATTAGGGGAACAAAATCAGGTCAATGGGAAATTGAATAATATAATAGAATATTCAGTGAAGTCTTATGGGATAAAAGCTCAATAATGATAAATTCAGTTCTTTTGCACAAGCTTCCAGTATTTTTCTACCTGTAATAAAATAAAATAAAATAATAATAGATAATAATAATAATAATAATAATAACAATAATAATAACAACAATAATAAAAGCCCACCAAATCCAAACCTGAAATTTAGCCTTAACTAATATCACTGTACTTTCTAGAATGGACTTTGAAATGCTACCTGAGTAAATCATATTATTTTTAAAATAAATCCCAATGAAGAAGACAAATGATAATATCCTTGCTCTCTCGTGCCTCATCGTACATTTTCAACACTCAGAACACATCCACTGAACTTAGGCAGCAATGAGCCGAGGAAGGAATTAACAGAGTTTTCAGTTGTTTTCTCTAGAGACAGAAATGAGAATTCTCAGTAACAAGAAAAGAAGTAATGCCTTCCATTCACTAAATGGGAGATGGTTGTTCTGTTATAAATATGGAAGAATTCTCTTTCAGAAAACAGAATTTAACATATGGTCCAAGGAAAAAACCAGTATGGAGTGAGGAGACCAGTCAAAAATATTTCATTTAAATCTGATCATGAATTGAACAATTTTAACCCAAGTATATGTCAGGGTTTTCCTTTAAAGTCTTTTGAATGGCCAATATCTTTTGTCAGTCACCCATTAAGCCTGATCTCCAGCAAAAAGTAGGAGTCATTCTGATTCAGAAATGCTTCTATATCAAAGAAATAACTTTTCTTTCTGTAAAGTATAAGAAAACCTTTATGTTCCTGCATACTTGGCATTTACACAGTCTGTAAACTGCACCTCAAACAAGCTAGCAGAAAAGCAAATTATTTTTAAAGGTCAGAACTAGAAATTCTTTATGTTTAAACCCCTCCAGGGTTTTGATTGTTTTGCAAAATTATAAACATATTTTAAAACACTGGGTTTTAAATTTCGTGTCTGATTTTTCTCTCATTTACGTGGTTAGCACTTTGAAAAAATACTGCAGTGACTCTCAGGGCTGACACAGCACTGACTTCCATTTCCAGACAATTACAGTACAAAGCACAGTGAGTAACTGAATTTGAAGGAACTTATCCTTGTACCTGCTGCACAAGTACCTGAAAAAAGGTTGTAGCAAGATGGTGATTGGTCTCTTCTCCCAGGTAACAAGTGACAAGAAGAGGAAATGGCCTCAGGGAAGGATAAGATTGGATATCAGAAAAAAATTTATTCAGGGAAAGGGCAGTTGGACAGTCAAGATTAGAACAGGCTGCCCAAGGAAGTAGTGGAATCATCCCTGGAGGTGTTCAAACATGCATGAATGTGGTACCTGTGAACATGGTTTAGTGGTAAACACAGTAATGCTGTTTATCAGTTGAACTTGATGTTCTTAGAGGTCTTTTTCAACCTTAATGATTCTATGAATTTATGCAGTATGGCTGAGAGATGAAGAGCAGAAGTTTGTAGTGATACTGTGTGTTTATTTACAGAGGTTGAATGAGATGTATATGCATCCTGCGTGTTTCTTTACCACATGTGTATGTGTATGTGTAGAGCTCCAGAGAATGAGGACAACGTACCTGTGCATGTAGGGCTTATAGAAGAATATCTAACTGGGAAGATTATGCAATAGAGACATCAGTCAGCCTTTGTAGGAGACTGGAAGAATGGTTGTCTGGGTCAAAACAAAGAGGTGGAAGTGCCAGGGGAAACAGGGTGAGCTCTGCATAGGTGGGACAGTGCACTGTTTCACCTCATCCTGCCCCCCTTAAGCCTTAGTCAGCCTGTGGTCCACTCCAAAAAGGCAGTGGCCAACCACATGGCCTGTCCCAAAATGGAAGACTGACTGGCATCACTGGAAATATTAAAGCGTAGTCAGACACCTGGGGCAGGACCCCAGCGGACCGGAGTAGATAAAAGGACACTGATGAGGTGCCAAGTGGCGCACTCCATTACCCTGGATTTAGAAGGAGCTGAGACCCTGCTGGATTATAGGGTTTTGGCTATGTACTTTTCTCTCACCTTTTTCTTTCTCTCTCTCTTCCTTCTGCCACCTCCTTCTCAAAATATATTGTAAGCAGACTAAAAATTACAGTAAGTGCCTTGTTGTATCTGGATAAGTTGAAGTTTACTAAGTTAAAGTTTGTTAAGTTAAAGTTTGTGAAGTGCCTTGCTTTGTCTGGATGTTGTTTCAAAATTTTTCAAGTACCTTATTCTACCTGAAAATCCTAAAATTTGCAGGTACTCAACCTTCTGAGAATTCTGGTATTTTCTCCTGTGCACTGCGCAGAGTAAATCAAACTACCTTCCCTTAAATCCACTGAGCGGGTTGGGACATTACACCCTTGTACCTGATTTATGACTTGAGCTGTTGCCCTGACCCCAGCAAATAAAATAACTCTTCCTGCAGGAGCCCCTCCAGTCCTAGTGCTGACAGTAACGCTCCAGCTGGGTGATGCAATATCTCATCTCTGTCTCGGACAGGAATGCCTGGTAGGTAGTATGAGCAATTGCCCACTCTGCTTCTACATCTACCAATCTGTGGATGCACAGCTATCCTGAGGCTTTCTTGATTTTTAAAAAAATTATCCTTATATTCTAGTGCTAGTTAATGTTACTTAGAGAATTATTTTGAATCAAAATTTCTTCTTGGAAAGCAATACTCTGAAGTTTGTCCTGTAACAAAATAAAATAAATTTTTAAATACTTAATAGAGAAACATTGTCTTCCAGAAAATTTCAATTTGGAAGTTTTGGGAGAAGACAGTCAAAAAGATCTTAATCAGTGTGTTAGAAAGACATTGAAAAGACCTTAATGTCCATCTTAACAGTACAGTAGCACAAAATTGTATATGATTGAGTTTGAAAGGGACCTCCAAGATCATGTAGTTCAACGACCTTGATCAAGAAGGGCCATCTACAGAGAGTTGCCCAGGACCATATCTGTGAACATAAATGTGCTTCTATTCACTACATTCAGAAAAAAATACGTGAGAAATCCAAATACTCACAATTTTATCACATAATTAGAAAATAATATTGATTTTTACAATATAAATATTTATAAATTAATAGTTGCATGCAAATAAAGAAATAGGGTTTTCCCTAAAAAACACACAGAGTGTTTAAGTTGAATATTTAAAATGTCAAGTATTTATATAAGCACCATAATTTATTATACACTTAGTATTTTATATTTTATAAACATTTTCTTATATTCTATACTCAATTTAATTAATTCAGCCTTCCAGTGTTGTTTATCACAATTTCTTTGGAGGGGTTTTTTCATATTTAGACTTTTTATGTAGTTATTTTTCAGACTTCAGTATATAATTTCTTCTGTCTGTTCCACAGCAGACTGCTTAATGTTGTTGTACAGTTATCAAAAGAGAACTCAGGTTATTCTGCACGCATGACACTATAACTGAAATCCTTTTTTAATTACTTATCATATAAGTATTACATTAATAACTCAGTTGATTTTGATTTAGTGTTTAGATAAACAAAGTGAGTCAACCAGTAGTTGCTTTAGAGTTCTATGCTTTGCTTTAGTCATTGGAATAATCATTGCTTCCACCCAGTCTATAATCCTCATCCAAAACTGGACCTGAGTCCTTGTGAGCATATAAATCTCACAAAACACATAGAAAACACAACTGTAATATAAATTTTGCTGTAAAGGAGAATTTCCCTTGACTTCAGCCATACTATGTAAAATCTCAGTCATTTAAATTTTTGCACTGGCTACTAATTCTCTTAAAAAAAGTATTTACAACAATTGAAAACCATATTAATGACCAAAATTGTCTTCCCTATAAATTCTTTGTATCTGATGAGGTACAACTATTTTTCAACCACTGCTGAGACTTGACTTTATATCTCTGTCCAGTTAAAAGTTAAAGAATGTCATTGTAAGGAAGGGCATGGGAAGCTGAACCATCTGCACTGGTTAACTCTATCAAATTATATATGTTTAAAAGTTTCCTCAAAATGACCATAACAAACTCCGGTTAAAGTGATTTCAAATGGCCACATAAAATGTGTTAACTTGGAATTCTTGGAAAATGGCAGGATTCCAGACATATTGTATTTATCACCTGGTCTGCTAATTAGAGTATGTTTGCACTTCAGAGTGCAAAAAAAAGGAGCTGCGTTGTATTGGGCAGCACTCTGCCCAGACTCATTAGCTGTAATAGCAGGACTAATAAACTCAGATACAGAGCAACACAGCTATGGATGTCCTGCTTTTGGATCTATCATTTACTTTAGTATTTTCATAATACCACTGTATTCCTTTAAAATGTCTGTCAAAGTTTCATGTAAACATAAGTGTATCAATAAGGAAAGAAAAGACTCTGCTGTTGTTAAACTGAATACATTTTTGTTGAGTAAAGTAAAAACTACATCTGTTGTTTTTTAATGTGTTAATGTTAATGTACATTCATTGTTAGAGATGTTGATTTTATATGTAAGGCTTGAATCACAAAATGTTTTGCATCAGTTATTATCATTTACTGTTTCTTGAAGTACATTACTTTTCAAAAGGTTTCATTAGCCCTTTAATAAAAATGAAAATACCCATAAATCTAGCTGTCAAAATTGTTTGGAAGGAGGAAATATGTTCCTGTTTCATCTAAGAAAAGAGTTTTTTCTCTTTAGTAAGTGTATATAGATATGCACATATGTAAAGTCCCTGGAAGTGTTCAAGGTCAGGGAGATTTGAACAATCTCGTCTAATGTAAGGTGAGCCTGCCTGTAGTGGGGAAGTTGGAACTAGATAATCTCTAAAGCCCCTTCCAACCCAAATAATTCTATGATTCTATGAACAGTCCTGAATGCATCTCCAGGAACAAACTCACTTAAATGCAAATATGGTATTTGTATTGTAAATTGTTCTTTTATCCAAGGCAATTTCAACCAGAAAACTTACTCTAAATTACTGGTATTCCACATTATTTTGTTTATGTAATCTCTGGTAACACCCACAGAGTGGAATTGTAAGTATTGTGTATATATAAAGAAATAACAAAATGCCATCTGTACTGAAGTTTCAGTAATTTGTAGGTGATAGGATTTGTCATGTGAGGTATGTCACCTAATTGGTAGAACAAGTTGATTTTAAATTTTATGTGTATATATCAATCAGCATGATTTCTAAAACCTAGCATTATTACAGGATGGTTATAGAATTTGCCACAAAATGGAAGCTGAAATTCAAGTGTTTTTCAGGATCATGTTTATGTCATGTACATATGATAAAACATAATAAAATTATCATTAAAACTCCTCCCCAAGACATTGCTGAAATGAGAGAAAATGCTATAGTTGGACCTCTATTTCATAAATTAGAAGCTTGAATGTATGGAATGCAGCTGTCTTTTTAAAGATGTGAAGAAAACCGTGCTGTGCCAATATTATGTAAAAAGTGAAGTTTACTCTATAACCCCAGTTGTTTTGATTCTTTTGATGAACACACCCAACTTCTATTCATTCTTGAAGGGATCAGCATACTGTGCAACACTACAAAGCTAACTGGATCTTCAATAATTCATGTAGCACACATAGTCATAGAATGGCCTGGGTTGGAAGGGACCTTAAAGATACCAAACCCCATCCTGTGGGTAGGAGCACCTTTCACTAGACCAGGTTGTTCAGAGCTCCATCCAACTTGGCATTGAATGCTTCCAAGTGTGGAGCATCTATAGTTTCTCTGGGCAGCCTGTTCCAGTGCCTCACCACTTTTACAGTAAAGAATTTTTTTCTTAATATTTAATCTAAACCTACACTTTTTAGTTTAAAGCCATTCCCCTCTGTCCTGTTACTCCTGTGAATAGTCTCTCTCCATCCTTCTTGTAGGCTCTCTTCAGATACCAGAAGGCTGCAATGAAGTCACCCTGAAGTCTTCTCTTTTCCAGGTTGAACTACCTCAAATCTCTCAGCCTTTTCTTGTAGGAGACATGCCATGTACCTCTAGTCATCTTGGCGGACCTCTTGCTTCCATATAATACACCAGAGGACAGTGCATATTCTAGTTGGCAAGTTCACTTCTGAACTCATGGTGTGACTCAGTAGTGCAGAAGTTGCTATCCACAGCCATTCCATTTCAATGTAAAGTAGGTGGGGGCAGGTATCATCCATATACTTGCAAGCCAGATATCCTTGCAATTCCACTCACTATTCAAGTAGCTCAGTGCACACTCATGACATTAATGCTTACTGCTTAGCTCAAGGTTTAGTTTATACTGATGATCTCTCTCCTTTCCTTTCTCAACCTCTGAACTTTTCCTCTTTATCATTCCTTGATTTATTTAATATACTAGGTTGGAATTCTATAAATGTATCAGAAAATTTTCTTCATTTACTTGTTACTATTTTGTATCAAAGACTACACTTCTAAATAATCAGTGTGATCATCCTATTTTCATAGTTTCATCTTAATGTCGAATAACATCTGAAGTTGTTCTGTGTTATGGTTTGCAATGAGTTTTCACCCCATAAATCCTTACTTATATTCAGGCTTAAATACTTGTGAGCTTCTCATGATTTTCTTTTCCAGTGTTCTGAGGAGCGAAGGATAGTAGTGCAGAAGTACACATTTAAGGTATTATCTGTAAAAGATCCATTTGATAAAATGTAAAAATACAGAAAAGACGAATAATTTTGCAAAAAAGTGTGTCAGGAGACAGATATGCCTAAAATCCTTTTTGCTAACCTGCTTGACATTAACAGTGATCCCTAATTTCTCTTCTTCTGCCCAGGAAAATCTCCATAAATGCAGTTTTGCATTCAGAAAACAGCAACATTTTCCCTAAAGAAAAAGTAAACTGTTAAATTAACAAGTTAACAATTCATCCTCAAATGCATGAACTTTAACATTTCACCTCAAAAAGTCAATCCATAGCACTCTTTAGAAACTGTGTTTCACGTTTATGAAACTGGCAGTCATAATGACTTATGAAAAAGTACATTTTGCTTTTAGATATCTACTGAAAAAGTACTAGCTTACTCCCTCTCCCCCTCCATTCACCTTCTTTTAAACCAATTTTCAGTAATTCAAGTAGAAAATTCTGTATCTGTGTATCTGGAGGAAATTTTTTTCATTGTAGGTAATTCAAAGAAGTTTGAATCCTTGAGCAGAGACCAAGAAAGGAAAACTTTCCTCTCCAGGAAAGTCAAAGGAAAACACCAAAACTTAGAAGAAGCAAATCAGTACAGTTCAGTTCTTACAGTAAACAGCATATATAGGTGAAAAATAACTTGGTCTTACAGAAGTTAGCTACAGAACTTCCATTAACTTTGATGAGGCAGAAATTTTTTTCAACTTTCCGTTTGTAAACCCGCTGCACAAAGAGCAACAACTTAATCTTCCTACATTATATTGAAAGCAGAGCAAGTAGGTCTGCCATTTGTTTTGTACCTAGGGAACTATAGAAGGATTAAGAGCATATCTACCTGCCACAGTACAGATAATAGCAAATTAGCTTTTAGGTAGCACCATGCCAAGCAATTAACTTGATCCCTGAGAACAGGAACAACATCCCTGTGCTGATACAGCACTTTAGCTTCTTGTCATGAAAGGCCAGGCAGTTGTAATGCAACAACGTGGGTAATGGTTGTGTGTTACTTCTTCCAAATTAGTTGCAGGATACCTGTGTGTTTGATTGATCACCAATCACAGAAAACACATGCAGAAAAACTGAGACTGGATCCTAGCACCGTCCTCATTTCTCATACCTTCACTACACCTGTTCTGTAAAACTGTAATCTAATCATGACCTAACATTTTATGAGCTTGTATCTTTCTTTTTCAGTAGAGATGAAGCTGTGTTGTGCATAAATAAGAGCTGATGGGAATGAAGGTATAGAAGTGAAAGTTAAGGTAAAGTCATACTCAGTTTTTTTAACTGAATGCACTGGAATAGGATAATTATTGTCCCTTAATGTTAAAGCATGTCATATATTAAAGCACAACTCTAAGAGCAAATGTTTTCTAAGAACTTATGGCAGTGATTTTGTCTTCTAACTGTACACATTCGGGGAGTCAAAAAATTTTCTATTGATTTTGTTTTAAACCTGCTTCCTGACAATTAAATGAGCACTTACTACAGTTTATATTGGGATGTGATGGGTTGACCTTGGCTGGCTACCAGCTGCCCACCAAACTGTTCTAATACTCCACCTCTTCAAAAGGACAAGGGGAGAAAATTCAATTAAAACATAATGGGTTGAAATAAGGACAGGATGATCACTTAGCAATATTGTCATGAGCAAAACAGATTTGACTTGGAGAAATTAATTTAATTTATTGCCAATTAATTGTAACAGATGAATATGATGATAAATAAAATAACAATGTCTTCCCCCCACTCCTCCCTTTTTTGTATGCTCAACTCAATACTGACTCTTCTGTTCCCTATTTCCGACTGATACAGGGGGATGGAAAAATTGGTGTTGCAGTTCATAGCCTTTCATCCTGCCTTTCCTTCCTCCTCATGTTTTTTCCCTGCTCTGTTGTGGTATCCCACCCATGGGATACAGTCCTTCATGAACTTCTTCAATATGGGTCCTTGCCCCTGGTCCTGTCACTGGCACCTACACCAGCATGTGCTTCCTCCATGAGCTGCAGCTCCTGCTGGGTGCCTGCTGCTCCACAGGCTGCGGCTTCCATCAGGGAACATCTGCTTGCTCTAAAGTGGGGCCCTCCTTGAGTTGCAGGGGGACAGCCTGTCTCACTGTGGTCTTCACCATGACTGCAAGGGAATCTCAGCTCCAGCACCTGGAGGACCTCCTCCCCCTCATTCTTCAATGACCTTGGAATCTGCAGGGATATTTCTTTCACATATTTTCACTCCTGTCTTACAGTTGCTGCACTGCATTTTTTATTATTAAGTATGTTTTTATTCTTAAATATACAGAGATGCTATGGATGTCATTGATTAGTTCAGCATTGGCCAGTGGTCGATCCATCTTGTAGCTGGCTGGCACTGGCTCTGTGCAAGTTGTGGGCAGTTTCTGGAGTCTTCTTATAGAAACCATCTTAGCGCCTCCTCCAGTAGCAACATAGACTCAATACATAGGAAAAAGAATGATAATTTCTTACTTGATGTCTCCTTTACGTTCATGATTTTATAATCATCTAGAACACTTCTATCTGCTGACTTTTTTTTCCAAGATAAAGGCTTCCTGGCTAATTAATGTCCTGTTTTATGCAGACTATTTCTGATTTGAACATTTTTTTTTTTATTATTTATCATGCTTTTCTAGTTCAGTGGTTTCTTAGATGAAATTACCTGATCCATATATTGTATTTAAAATGTGAATTTGTACAGTAGCAGAGTGATAGTGATTTGTAATTTATTCTCTGCTGCTTCCTATTATTTTGCACGGCATTTTAGATGTTACTAAAGCTTGAATTGACCATATCAGAGAACTATGTATTATGACTCTTTCCTGATAAGTAGGAAGATATCATTGTCTTATTATGTTCAAGGCTTTTTTCTCCCCCACGTAAATAACTTTATATTGACATATACTTTATCTTGACAAATAATTTCAAGATACACATTCAAGTTTGTATGAGCTTCCTGGGACTCTTTGTAGTCAACTATATTTTGGGTTATATTTTGGGTTTATAGCAAATTTTGTAACTTTACCATAGACCTTCATTTTGAACACAATGTATTGAGTCTAGCTGAGATGGAGTTCATTTTCCCCACAGCAGCCCTTGTAGTATTGTGGTGTGTATTGTTAGCTAGAAAGGTGTTGATAACAGAGCAGTGTTTTGGCCACTGCTGAGCGGTGCTCCCACAGCATTAGCACTGTCTCTCCAACATTCCACCCCCAATCAGTAGGCTGAGGGTGGGCAAGACCTTGGTGGGGGACAAAACTAATACAGCTGACGCCAATTTGACCAAAGGGATATTCCATACCATTTTCACATACAGAAGCAAAGAAAAGGAGCAGGAAGGGGATTCACTATTTCCAACATTTGCCTTTTACAGTAACCATTATGTGTGCTGGAGCCCTGCTTCCCAGAAAGTGGTCAGATATCACTTGCTGATAGGACATAGAGAATAAAATCTTTGGGTTTTTTTCCTTGCTTGTGGATGTGCAACTTTTTAACTTTTGCTTCAGTAAACTGCCTTATCACAATGTACAAATTGTTTTCCATATTATTTTCTTTTCCCTGTCCAGTTGAAAGGAGGTAGGTAGAGTAGTCAGTGTCAAACCACCACATTATCACAAGTTCCTGTAACTACCATTCTTCTACTTTAAACATAGGCATGTTGAATATGCAAAAAATGTTTTAGAATGTGGAAATCTTGTTAGTTTTTTTCCCCAGTACTGTATAATAATCTAGGTGATCAAAACCTTTACTATAGCAAGCAATAATACTGTTACTTTGCTCACTGCAGAGGTCATAAATAAAGGGCTGTAGATCTCTTAAACCTTCATAGATCCTTTGCTAAAAATTGATGTCACGTTGATTATGTTCATTTCTTTTGGTATAGACATTAACGATAGGTGGGTGCGTTCCGCATCATAACAATTTAGGATTTTAGCTCCTCTGGAACACTTGAGGGAAAACTCTATCTCATTATTGCAATTGTTATTTGAACAAGTTTATTGTAAATTATATTATGTTGACATTTTAACATGAACCTATCCCTTGTCTTCTGTGAAGAACAGATTAGTTAGGAAACTTCTGAAATCAGTTGATACTGGCACACACCCCCCCCCTAAATTTTATTTGCCTTTTCTGCTATGGATCAATATTCTTTGATATTCCATCTACACCCTAATAATGTGTTTTCCTGATCATATAAGTGGTGGATGTTAGGAAATGTTGCCTTTTGTTTTAGCTTTCATGGATTTTACAAACTGATGCTCAGAATAATTTTTCAGACAATGACTTAGCATTTTTTCAAACAGGCTGCATGTTCTTGTCTTTTCTTTGTTGGCAACTGGCTTCTCTTTTTTAAACAATGTCTCTTCACATCCAGTAGCCTCTTTTTCCCTGCTGCTTAACTTATGCGAACCCTTCTGCATGGCCCATTTAAAGTCTTTATTAATCTCTTTGGATTTTAGTAAAACATTTCATACACAGGGGAAATTATTAACCACACTTGAGAAGGGATGATTTATAGAGAATTCAAAGTTGGGTTAAAAAGTTGCTGAAACAATATATGTCATGATGATAAGAGTGTACATGATAGTTCCTGGGATTTACATTTATATAAAACATTCATACATGAGATTTTAATTCTCATTTTTATGGAAGTAATAAAAATAGGGTCAGAACAAAACCGCCTACCCATGTTACCCATATTAATTGTAAAACACGTGAACACAGGAAAATCCATTTCAGAAAGAGATGTTTCCAACTATACAAATGCAGTATAAGTGCTGTATAAGTACTGTATAAGTTCTTTCATAGCACTTAAAGTATGTTACACTGTGTAACATACTGGAATAATTTAAATTATATTAAATGTACTTTTATGCCTGTTTTGGGCTGGTTTAACTGAAATAATTTTAGCTAAACAGAATTTCAGATGTACCAAGTTTCGATGCAAAAGGCTAACTACACAGAGGAAAAAGTAAAGTTCTTTGTAAACTTTGACCAATGACAGAACCTGAGGGAAGCACCTGAAGTTGTGCCAGGGGAGTCTAAGTTGTATATTAGAAAAAGGTTCTTCATCCAGAAGGTGGTCAGGCACTGGAACAGGCTCCTCAGGGAAGTGGTCACAGCATCAAGCCTGACAGAGTTCAAGAAGCATGTGGACAATATTCTCAGACACATGGTGTGACTCCTGGGGATGTCCTGTGCAGGGCAGGAGTTGGACTCAATGATCCTTGTGGGTCCCTTCCAACTTGTCATATTTTGTGATTCTGTGATTTATCTCAGTTAGGTCATCTGTTTTGTTTTTCCTGTTCGAACATCTGGGTTTGCAGAACAGCTGTCTAATATTGCAAATGAAAGTCTAACAGTAAAACAACAGCCCTTCCAAGTTAGCAGCATTAGAGGAAGGAATGCATCAGGATGTTCCACATCATCACATTGATATATTAGTGCAGCTGGTAAAAAGGACTAGCCTTGAATGTTTATTTATGTCACTGCTAGACCCTCAGCTATTTCAGGAAACCAACTAAAGATTTTCTGCCAAAATTCTTTTATAGCCTTCCTGAAGATAAACTTTAAGGATCATCTGTGATGGACTGAAATGTTGGTAATGTCTTAAACATTGTCAAAATCATACAAATACTTCTTGTCAAACTGCAAGGAAGCAACTGCCTGTCTGCGACAACCAAAGCCTGACTGGACTTTGGACTGTGAAGGGAAACTGGAAATAAGACTATTATCTAATCATCTCAGGTCTGAGGAGAAGTAAACAAGGCCGGAGGGGGTGGTAGAGGAGAAGGATTTTGAGTGCGTGATGGTAAAATCTCTCCACACCAAACAGAGTAAACTCCCTGCTCCTCAAAGACGATGTACGCACAGGACACTTCTGTGAAAGGAAGCTGAAAAGGGGTCATAAACCATCAAAGACCCCCAAAGCATCACCCCAACTCATTCCTGAGGCCTTCCACCACCAGAGGACTGCATATGATCCAAGTGAGGTAACAAATCCAGAGCTCGTTACAAGAGACTGCAAAGCTTACTCCTACCCTCCAGGGAATGTACCTGGCATCTCCTACATATATTAATCCATTGGACTCTATGTTTTGTGGGACCTTCAGCACCAAGAAGACCAGAAAAACTGGACTGATGGGATTCCAGTTTCCATCAAGTGGTAATACATTTTCTATTTTAATCTCTCTCTGTCACTTTCTTTCTTCTTCCTGCTCCTTTTTCCTATTTCTTTCTGTCTTTCTTTCTCTGTCTCAAATTTACGATTAAATAAAACCCATACTATTGACTTTGGCATCTGGTCTTGTTTGCACTTTAGTTTGGGCAGAGGTATTTCTAATAATGCTAATGATTGGATCATAACACCATCATAAAAACAGTGAGTGAAGTCCGAAGTAATACAAAAAATGAACGTACCATAACAAGGTGTCCCAAGAAATGTCCCTACTTTTTGGTTTTTACTACCGATGTTGTCTGTGTTGTTCCTCACAAGTATCTACAACTAAATATTTGGAATTCTGCAATAAATACATTGAAGCCTTTCACCTTATTCCAAGGATGTGCTTCACTTCCTGTATATACAGAAATAGCTTTATTGACTTCAATAAGAGTACACTCAAATATTTAGAGCATAATCATGGCCCTAGAAGTCATCCTACAGGGAGTTGCTACAAATGCACTTTTTTTGAAAAAAGTGCAAGGAAAGGTTATCAAGTAGTATTTCCATGTACTGAAAAAGGCTGCCATTACCAAAAGTATGAGCTATTTGGTGGTTAACATAACAGTAGTCTTTTAGGAATTTTGAAATCATACAAAGTACTTTACAACATCTTTCAGTTTTATGCAGTTTTATATGTTTCCCTAATCTTGGTAGATATATTAATTTATCATAATGACATCCTCATTCTACTTAAGTCAAAGTAAAAAAGTAATTTAGAATAATTGTTTAGTAAAAGATTTTCTGATTTATTGTTATAAGGATGTATATTTAAACATACTTTCCTTTTCCATTTTAATTTTTACTCACTGATGAATTTTGATGTCATGACCCTCCTTCATCTACAAAAAGTTTATTTCATATCTTCAGATATTTTCTATAATGTATAAAACAAGCCTCAGCAAGGCTTCTGAACATGTATCTAGCTTTAACAAGTCTATAACTGAAGGTAGTTTCCTTGGATCTCCTTGATCTTATCCTACATACCTGTTTGATTACTTGATAAATCAGAACCTAGTTAAACCTTGGGCCCTTGAACAGATACGACAAAGTCAAAAGATGATGGTTAGCCATTTCTTCTTGCAGGAGGGTAATTGTCAAAATGGGGGACAGAAATAAAGTTTTTACTTTTCAGAAATAGGACTAATATTTTTACAAAAAATGTTTAATATTTATTATAAAGAAAAACTGCCATTTTTCATAATGGAAATAATGCCATGAATTCTTTGAAATCTGTAGGCTGGTTGAGTGAACTTGCTCATGTGTGAAAGTCTTTGGTATTACATGATAAAGTATCTGCTGCCTGAAAAATAAGCAGCAAGAAGAATCACAGAATTGTTAGTGTTGGAAGGGAACTCTGGAGATCATCTAGTTCAAAACCACTGCCAAGGCAGTGTCACTTAGAGCAGGTCACACAAGAACACATCCAGATGGGTTTGGAATGTCTCCAGAGAAGAAGATTCCACAAACTCCCTGGGCAACCTGTTCTCAGTGTAAAAAAATTCTTCCTCATGTTGAGGTGTAACTTCTTGTGTTTTAGATTATGGCCATTGCTCCTCATCCTGTCACCACAAAAAAGAATCTGGTGTCATCGGCTTGCCACTCACCTTTGAGATATTTATGTTATCCCTTCTCCAGTCTTCACTCTAAACAGGCCCAGCTCCCTCAGTGTCTCCTCATAAGAGAGATGCTCCAGACCCCCAATCATCTTTGTGACCCTCCACTGAACCCTCTCCTGTAGCTCCCTGTCTCTCTTGCATTGAGGAGCCCAAAACTGGACACAGTAATCCAGATGTGGCCTCACTAGGGCTGAGTAGAATGACAGGATCACCTCCCACAACCTTTTGGCCGCACTCTTCCTTATGCGCCCCAGGATACCATTGGCCCTCCTGGCTGTGAGGGTTCCCTGCTGGCTCATGGTCAACCTGTCATCCACCAAGACTCACAGGTCCTTATCCTGAGAGCTGATCTCCAGTAGGTCAGCCTACCAGACTGTAGGCACTTGTGCTGTACTGGTACTTGGGGTTATTTCATCCCAGGTGCAGGACCCTACACTTGTTCTTGTTGAAGTCCATTAGGTTCGTCTCTGTCCAGTTTTCCAGGCTATCAAGGCTGCATTTCACAGACTTAGCTAAATCCATCTCACTGTTACACAGAAAGAGAAATACACTGATGTATCTTGCTACTTTGTGCCAACATACAGCAAAATAGGGTAACAGTAAATCAAAATTTTAGTTCTTTCCCACCAAGAGAAGGCCATAGTTATTAGACTATTTTTTCCACATGTGAGGCTCATTGTTTTTCAAACAAGCCAGGTATGAGGCTCTGTATAATGAGCATCAAGACCGCAGACATGTCACTTTTTTAGCTAAGTCTCTGATGTTGCAGGAGAAAATGTCAATTTGAATTACTTAGCCAAACAGTAGCATCCAAAATGAAATTATATATTGGATTGACAGCTATAATGTGATAGCCCTGTTGGAGGTGCCCCAATGGAGATTTATGAGCGGTGGAGGGAAATTAGTGAAAAGAAATAATAATAATAAGAAGAAATAACATCAGAATGTACTTGCGTCGTGGTGCACTGATTGTGCCTGGTGGGACTGCAAGCGTGTTTGTTTCACAGTGCCTTTACTCCTTTGCGCAATTGTTTTATTATTAGTATAATATATTTTATTATAAAAATGTGTTATTCCCGGTACTGTACCCCTGTTACCCTTTTTCCTGTTGGTTCAATGTAAGCCCTCTCCTTATTCATCCCACCTGCTTCACCTGTTCTCTCCAGAGACGGTTTCCCATTTGTCCAGGTTCAGAGAGTTCCACCCCTTATTACTGTGATTTGCCACTGTTGGAATATTCCTTCCAGTCTCCACCCTTTATTCCAGAAAAGTCCCTGCTCTCCCTATAAAAGCTGGTGTCCATGTTTAATAAATGTTCATTCTGTATCACACTGTGACTCCGTGCAGAATGATCCTTTCTGGGTCTTGCATAAGTGGGGTTACAGCTCTCCCTCCGTCAACAGCCCTACATTCTGGTTCTGGTTACCTTCTATTACGAGAGAATGCAGGTGTAATACTTTGTAACATCCTTCCCACACTGATTTTTACGTTCAGACTGCTGGTCAGTCAAAGGAATCAAGTTTTTAAATGCTGTTTGATTTAGTGTGATACAGAGAGCAAGGTTCATGTGTAGCTGTCATATGATTTTTTTAAGGGATTCTTTTCTTTTATTTTGAAAATTAAGGTTTCAGTATTTTGTTTCTGTAATCCTGTTCTTATTGGGAGGTGAGGGGAAGGGAAAAGGGATTCAATTTAGCATTAAAAATACAAACTTAATCTGTCGTCTTTCTGGATTGTATTTTTTGGTTTGTTGGGGATTATGGAGAATACTGAGGTTGGACAAATCTGCATTTGGTCCCTGGTAAAGATAGCTAGTATCTGCCTTCACAAAACTTAATCATTTTTACTTCCACCATTAGAAAAAAAGAAAAAACCCTAAACAAAACAAAAAAAACCCCCCAACCATAAAAGTGTGGCAATTGATGCAAAATATATGGTAATTTCCAAGGATTATAAATAGTGTTGTCCTGTATGGGAATGAGAAGAGGTGACAAAACTATTTATGGGAGAAAACTGAGGCAGCAAGCAGTTTGAACTGTTTCTTTCCTGATGGTTCAGCTGGTAGACTACATCTAAGCTCAGAGATACTTCCTCACATACATCTCTGGCTTTCATATTCTCTATTTAGTGTTGAAACATGTACCTGTATTCATTAGAAATTAATGAGACATGTAATTCATTAGGTTTAAAGTAATAGATGAAGGATAGTTTGCTTTCAGTTAGCCTGAGTAAATCCAAAGGGCAAGTTAAGTTCCCGTAAGTAGCCTGACAAAAGGAATTTAGCCCTAGGCTAAAGGTGACAAGAAAATAAAAAGTGAAAAATGTTATCTTGTCTAATTGCACGCTTTGCATTTGATTTCCTGATTTGATGCCCTTAGTGGACATATACCTAACAAAATGCATTACATTAAGTGCATCCCAAGACTCAAATGTATTTCAAGAGCCAAAAAAGTGAAAAACATCTTCAGTACTTTTTGATATTCTGAGAGACTTCAAATGAGTCTGGAAAAGCAGATGGGACTAGTAACATTACCTTATCATGCTCGATTTTTTTCTGTGCTTCATTTACTTCAAAACCAAAAACTATGCAAAAATAATGGTGAAGAGAACCTTCATAATTTACCAACAAAGATGATCATATGAAATATGCTCGTTGGGAAAATATTTAATATATTTTTAGTGACATCCTTACTAATATACTTCATTATATGTAATACCAACAATTTTTTTACCAATACTTAACTAAAAGAATTTTCTTGTATCTGACAGTTAATTTTAAAGACAAAATTTATCCACATTCTCTCAATAGGAGCAGGGACTGTAGATATTTACTGCAGGAAAATAATGTAGCAGCTAATTTTACTCAAACAGGTAAATAATAATAATAATTAAAAAAGCACTGAATGTGAATTTTTATGTGTCATATAATTAACATATTCCTTATGTTAAAAATGCTTGAGACATAACAATGTTAATGAAATCAATTTTCCTGTTGTAATACTTTAGACTAAAAACGATGCTTTCCCAACTAACTAGATATAAATGTTGAAGTGTATACTGAGGCTCTAATCCCGTTCTCTGTTGGATTCCATGGCTGTAATAAAACAAAGAGAAGAAACAAACAAGGAGCCCAGAACTGGACCCAGAACTCCAGATGTGACCTCACCAGGGCTGATTAGATGGGCAGGATGACCTCCCTTGACCTACTGGCAATTCTCTTCCTATGCACCCCGGGATCCCATTGGCCTTCTTGGCCACCAGGGCACACAGCTGGCTCATGGACAGTTTGTTGTCCAGCAGAACCTCCAGGTCCTTCTCCACAGACCTGCTTTCCAGCAGGTCAGCCCCCAGCCATTACTATGTATATGGTGTATGCTTTTTTATCCAGGAATATATATCATGTATCTTGCAATGTGTCTGACTGCTTTTCTTGAGAACAGTCATAAGCATTCTTTTCTTTCCCTATCTTTGTGATGAACAACACTTCTTTCTTTTCTAAACTCGTTCAATCAACTGCCTAATATTATGGGGCAATTTTTTTGCCTTTTTTTTCTGTTTTACTTTCACCACCTTTACATCAATTATTTTCTTTTACTAAACCTCCAGAGATCACTCTTTCTAAAGTTTGAAAGCTTATAACTTCATCTTTTACCTTGGTTTTCTTTTGTCCTTGATATGACTCCTTCCTGACTGAACTTCTTTCTGCATTATTATCCTAAGTTACATTTTTGTGTTTTGCACATCACTCTCTCAAATAAAGCTGTATACCTTCTTCTCTACATTTAATTCACAACTCTGAAGTCATGCAATGCCATTTTGTTTGGCTCAGTTCTTGAAAGTTACAGTATTATCTACTGTAACCTTTCCAGCGCACCTACTACCGGTTATTGTTCTGAATGATCCACCAGAAAGGATGGTTGAAATCCAGTTTGAAACAAAATATTTGAAAAACCCCACACCACAAACAAATATTTCCTTGGAAAAAAAGGGGTAGTAAGAAATAAATAAAGGGAAGTAACATCTGTTTTCAAAACTAGCTGGATGAAGAATCTAGTGATGTATTGTTGTTCTCATAGTGTGTATTTTGTCTCCTTTTAAGCAAGGTTTTAACAACTGAAGACAATATGTTCAAGGGTAGTTAGATAAAGTGTTTAGCTCTAAAGATGGAAGCAAAAACTAATCTCTTTGCTGTGAAGTATCTGACATATATCTTTTTCTATCAGATCTTTGAGTTGTTTGGTGCAACATGGTATGCTGGAAGACAGGACTTAAAAGGAAACTTTTGTTATATTTCTGGTTTATCTTCTCCTAATTTCTTTCTTTTATTTTTGGTGCTCTTTTTTTTTTTTTAATTTGTTTTCAGCACAGTTTCTGGGTTGGCTGGTTTCTTCCTTATCTTGGGAGTTCTACCACATCCCATAAATTCTTCATTCTTTGTGTCCACTGTTGGGGGGTATCGTTTTTTGCCAAGCCCTGTTAACCTCCCCCTACATCTGAGATCGCTGAAGCATGTCAAGCCCTAAAATTTAACAAGGTGATTCTACCATGTAATCTATTTTTCTAACTCATAGACACCTCTTAGTTCTTGCTTGTTATCTGCTATCTCTTTCATGGATTAAATCTCCGTTGTTGTTGATTAGGTTTGAAAGTATTTCTTAAGAAAATTTACATATTCCACATTTTGCAATATCTGCTTTGGATTCTTAGATCTCTCACCTAGTGGCCTCCTGAATTGGAGCCTAGAATAAAGGCTGTCACAGCAAAATATTCAAATGGCTTTTTTTTCTTTCCTCTTTTTTCTTTTTTTCCCTAGGATTTGGAATTGCTATTCTAATCTCTAGGTAAAAAAATTTAAAAGTTGATTAGAATTACACTAATCAGTTTGTACCATAGCACTTTGTTCTTCTGGAAAATGGTTAGTTAGTTAAATATAAAATATCCCTGGAAGGATGCAGATCCTAATAATTCTACTAATTGATTATCAGCTTTGGCCATAGGATACCAGTGCTTTCAAAATCCATGATTGTTTGGTCCACTGGGCTGGGCTGCCTTATTCCATACATAGATATTTCAAGAGTTTCACAGAGAATTCTGAGAACCTAGCAGCACACAACTCTGTAGAAAGAAAACTATTTACTTTAACTGGAAATGATTAGATACAGAATATGAAAGAAAGAAGAAGTGTTCCTGCAGTTAGTGTGTTCTCTGACACAATTCCATTACTATGGAGAAGTCGTGTAGTTCTTTACTGCAGAACCACAGCTTTAAAAAGTTCATCTTGAGGTCATCATTCCAAATGCACTCGATTTACAGGCATGCTTATTAAAATGTGTAATAAACATTCCATACAAGAAAAAATATTTGAGGTTATTGTAAAAGGAATATTTGTTACCTTGGAAACAAATAAAATCTGTATTACTATTGTGTATTTTATTTTCATTGGTGAATTGAATCCTTTTCAATTATTATGTGGGATGGGAAAGTAGTAAACAAGGTTATAAATCTCTGGAATTTGCTTCATGGTAATAGTACATTAAGCAGGCAACCGGTATTCTCCATGCATTGAAGTGGAACTACTATGACTCACTACTTTATAATTATGTAAGGGATATTAACACAACAGGAGAAGTAAATTGGCTACTCAGCACGAGTACCACTCTGTCTTAGCTAATTGCATATATCCTAGGTTAGCTGAGCTTGGCAGATCTCCATTGTGCTTGGAATTGAGAGACATATATAGAAATGGTAATAACTTAGAAGATAAAGTTGATGTTGAAAATAATAAAGATTCTCAAAGGATTATTTAAATTGTTTGATATTTCATACATATATATGTCATGTCATGTCATGTCAGCATACATATATATATGTGTATCTATATATCAAACATATATATATGTCTGAATATATATATATGTATACCTATATACATATATATATTTGGTTTAGATAGCATCATAGCAATCAAAACCCAAACCCAAAAACCTAACAGTCTATAGGATCTAATTGAAATTTTAGGTTTTATCACTCTTATGTGTCTTAGGTGGTAAGCTTATCAAATTGAGTGAACATGTAAACCAGTACTGAATTATTAATATACATATGTCTCCTCTGTGTAGTTTCTGAAATCTTACATAGTCACGAGATAGATGCTTTCAAACCACATACAGTTTTTAGAGTGTCTGTGTGCATATGTATACAAAATAAATATAAAAATGTGTTAGTATGTGATTTCGTTTAGAATATTTTTGTTGTTTGTTGTGGTTTTAGGGAAGCAATGCTAATATAAAAAATATTTCACAGACATGTAAGTGATAGAAATGTTATCACGATCATGGCTAGGCTTCACGAGTTGAAAGAGCGTTGGTGGCTAAAAAGGCCAATACAAGATAGACATGTCCGGTTGCAAAAGGCACGGCAGAAAGACTCCTTAGGTGGTATATTCTGCAAGACACGATTCTTTCTGCTTTGTATTTTCTCCTCGAGAGTGATCCTGTGTGCGTTCTCAAAAGCATCAGCAGCGTTATAGATGGTGTGTCTCCAGACCTCCCGACTGGAGGCCAGAGTAGACCAGTGATGTTGATCAATATGGCCAAGGCTGAGATGGTGTTTCAGGGAGTCCTTGTATCTTCTCTTCGGGGGTCCTCTCTTGCAGAAGCCGGTGGCAAGTTCACCATAAAGCAAGATCTTAGGGAGGTGGTGGTTCTTCCTCCTGGAGACGTGCCCTGCCCAACGCAGCTGTGTTCTCAGCAACATGGCCCCCATACTTGTGATTGCTGCTTGTTCTAGAACAGATGTATTGGTCACATAATCTGACCAGTGGATGTTTAGGATTGTGCGGAGACAGCAGTGATGGAAGCGCTCTAGGAGATGCAGGTGGTGGTGGTAGATGACCCATGATTCAGATCCATATAAGAGAGTAGACAGCACAATGGTTCTGTAAACACTGATCTTTGTGTTTTTCTTCAAGTGTTTATTTTGCCAAACTCTTTTATGAAGCTTTCCGAAGACACTATATGCCTTTGCTAACCTGTTGTCTGTCTCTCCGTCAATCTTACCATCCGAGGAGATGAGGTTACCTAGGTAATTAAACTCCTGGACTGATTTGAGCTCTGATTCGCCAATGGTGCTATGGGGATGATGGAAAACTTCCTGAGATGTGGGTTGATAAAGAACTTCTGTCTTCTTTAAGCTGACTTCCAGCCCAAAGAGCTCAGCAGTGTCTGCAAAGCAGGATGTTAAATGCTGCAGAGCTGCTTCTGTGTGGGCAACAAGGACGGTGTCATCAGCATAAAGCAGCTCCTGGACAAGATGGTTTAAGGTCTTAGTGAGGGCCTTCAGTTGCCTTAGATTGAATAGGCTTCCATCAGTACGATATTGGATATCGATACCGTCCTGATCCTTGAGGTCTGCTGTGGCCCTTTGGAGCATCATGCTGAAAAGGATCGTGACTAGTGTTGGTGCAAGAACGCAGCCTTGTTTCACACCATTAGTTATTAGAAAGGGCTCAGAAAGTGCACTGCCATAACTGACTTGGCCATGCTGATCCTCATGGAGTGAGATGATCATTTTAAGGAACTTGGGGGGACAACCTAAACGTTCCAAAATCTGCCATAGACCTTTTCTACTCACAGCATCGAAAGCCTTGGTGAGGTTGACAAAGGTTACGTAGCGATCTTTGTTCTGTTCCCTGCACTTCTCTTGCAGTTGTGTGAGGACAAATCCCATGTCTGTGGTACTCCTGTTGGCTCTGAAATCACATTGGCTTTCAGGTAGAATTCCTTCTGCTATAGTGGGTATTAGTCTGTTCAAAAGTATTCTTGCCAGGATTTTTCCAGCAATGGAAAGCAGAGTAATACCATGGTAATTTGAGCAGTCTGATTTAATACCTTTCTTCTTGTACAAAGTGACGATGACTGCGTCACGAAGGTCTGATGGTAGTTCGCCTAGTTGCCAGCAGCGCACCACAAAGTCATGAAATTTAGCATGGAGTGCAAGGCCCCCATGTTTCCAGACTTCAGGTGGAAATCCATCAACCCCATCTGCTTTGCCGACTTTCACCTGCTGTATGGTCTTTAGGGTTGCTCCCAAAGTGGGGGCAGCATCCAATTCATATTTCACTGGTTGTTGTGTGATGGACTGAATTGCTGAGTCTTGGACTACACAGTTGGTACTGAAGAGAGTCTGAAAGTGTTCAGACCATCAATTCAGAATGTAGGCTTTATCTGTTAGAAGCGTATGACCATCAGCTCTGAGTAGAGGGCTTTGGACTTGGTATGATTTGTTTTGCCTGTGTGCATTACCTATGTTAGGGGTAGAGTGTTCAGCTCAAGGCAGAGAAAGAGACCATGCTATGACTTCTAACCAAGGTACAATTCCTTGATTATCTCTGTATTATCATAGGAAAAATGGAAATAATCTCTCAATTAGAATTTATCCACATAAGAACAAAAATTACAATGAAGAGTTCTTACTAGAAAAAATATTTTTTCTCGAAATGTCCAGCATTTGTTTGCTGGATTTGATACATAGATTTATATAGCATCTGTATATATGAATAGAGTTCTTTTTCTAACTATATCAAGCCCTTTCCTGACATTCATGAGACAATTACACACCTATCAATCTTAAAATTCCAAAGTGTTGCCAATCTGTCTTCTACTCCATTTCCAGAAAAGAATATTTTTAAATTTCTTTTTGAGATATCTCTATGCAAATACAATATAAGAAGGGGAGGAAAGAAGTGGGGTAGGGGTAAAGTTAATTTCATTATTGTCATTGTGTGATTTTTCTGGGTTTTTTTTAGAGTTCGCTTTTTTTTATTCCCCAAACACCAAGTCCAATTAAATTTGCTTTCTCATCTCAGCTTTACACTCCTGTACTTGCACTGGCTCCTTAAATACATAAGATTTTTTTGGGGGTGAGAATATTATAAACAAGATTAGTTTAGTAAATTTGTAATCCTCTTTCCACTTCTTATTCATTTCCTTGTTTAATTAATCTAATAGTTCTATTTTTCTGTAGTACCTGTGATGCCACATACTTACACAGCAGAGAATGGGGTAAACGGTAGAGTAGGAATGAGGAAGAGGGATCAATGAACAGGTGATTATTAAAGAGATTTTCTTGGAGTCTCTATCACACAGAAACATAATGTTTCAGTTAACTGAGAGTATTGACCATGCAAATCTTCCTGAGCTTTACTCCTTGACCTAAGCCGAGGCTTCTCTTCATTTGTTCTCCTTATAGGTGGCTTACTAAATTTCAGTATTATATCATTCACAGTTGTATCGGGACGAAGTTGGGATGTTATTTTTTGGTCTGTGTTTGGCCCTAGCCACCTGTAGTAGTTTATGTTTTCTCCTGCCAAGTCCGCTGATAAAGCAGTGAACTTGGCCTTGGAGGGAGAACTTCTGTGTAAACCGTTTTAATTGGTCTGTTGTGATTGGTCCATTGCCCGTCAAGGGCAGTTGGAGGACAAAGTGATGAGGAAGGTGATGAAGGCATCCCCCAGACTCAATTGGAAAGAGCCCCCCCAATTCACTGCGCTTGCATCAGGGGATTTCCAAGGTGCTCACGCATGCGCAGGAGGGGTGCACTTACATAACAGAAGGGGTGGGATTGAGAGCCCCTGACGGGCGGTGCTGGCCACACCTCCCCGGGGCAGGTGCTCTCAATAAACTTTATAAAGGCAGACTCGTTTCTGGAGAGGGGTCATTGGCTCTTCACGATGGACCAAGTTGCTTCTAGCGGGGACGCCTGCTGAAGTGGGAGCCTGCCACCCCTCCAGAACACGCAGCTGCTACAAAGAGACTTTATTACTAGTTAGAGTGGGTAAGACTTTCTTACAGGTGACACCTAGGTGAGTAGGGTGTCGAGCTATCTTACTTGGGTTTTTGTGCACTTTTTCCTCCGCCCTAATTGTTTTCCATCAGGCGCCTGTTTTTATTCCCCTTTTTTCCCTGTTTGCCACCTTTTCTAATAAATAGCTATTTTTTGCCCACTAGCAACAGTGTTTGGTTTATTCATGTTCCAGAATCCCTCGAACCTGTTTTTCCCCTGACAGATTAACCCCTTTCCCTGTTACAACAGTAAACACAGAACTATAAAAATCAGTTGCACTTTTCCTATGTTGAAGAGCGAACAGGATGATGTATCAGTTACATCCTTTTACAAATGCTTCAATAGTAAATTGAAATAGCAAATGACAGCAAAACAGAATAGCAGTGCTGCACATGCAATAGTCTTCACACGAGGGTAGGAGCTCTGGTAAGTGTTTCAATTTTAAACACGCAGCTTAAAGCAAAGTTTTACTGAGATATGAAAGATCACATTTGATTATACTTTTCCTAAAAAATAATTTTACTGAGAAATCTACTTTGTCTCTTGCCACTACCTTCCATTTTTCTGTCCAATATAAATGTCTCTCTTGCACAAGATTTTTGTATATTCCAAATTAATTTTGTTGGCTCGCTCAAATAAACATTAAGAAATCACTTAATAGGGAAAGGAGACGTGGTCACTTCATTTGTGTAATTGTATTTAAAAGGATAACAAAAGTGAGGATCCTATAAAATTTAAATCAAGCTCATGCACCTGAATTGTAAAATTAGCCATCCTTGAGTGAGTTGTAGTCTGCATGCTGCCCTTTAGCTGTTGCAGCTGAACAGTATTATACATCATTGAGACATATGGGATGAAGATCATGGAATCAGCAATTTTAATGTAAACTCAAAAATACAGGAATTATTAGACTGATAAGTTGTTAACCACTTGATGTCAGAGTGGCAATCGCCCTTCCTTTCTCACATCTTTTTTATGACTTCTTTGTAACTGTGGTCCTCTCACCATCAGCAGAAAAAGGACCATTTCACTGCTAAGTGATCCTTCACATATTTTAAATTTAATTTTCTAGAAGCAACAAGATTAACACTCTTTTTCTATTCCCTAGCTTGAAATTTTTAAGACTTGTTACTCACCAAACAAGATAAGAGGCTGTTCCAAAAAGATCTTGATACTTCTGTTCAGTGAGTTTCTATTCTCTGTCATGCTGCTTGCTGATTTTTTTTTTCTCTCTGTGACTGCCTGTCAGCTATAAACACATAGGATACAAGAATGAAAAAGAGGCTGGGTTTTTCCTTAAAAAACAAATGAGAATAAGAGATGTACCTGCACAGGATAAAATCTGTCTGTTGGTTTATGAAAGAAATTGTTAGATATATTGACTGAACCACAATTTGTTGACAAGTGCAATGGAAAAAAAATTCTTCTGTTGCTTTTTACTAACTTTGTTATGTATCATAGGACTTTGGAGTTGAATCAACCTTTTATCAGAGCAGGATCACAGAATATGTTGAGTTGGAAGGGACCTACAAGGATCATTGAGTCCAACACTTCCAGCACCCAACCACCCTCTGGGTGAAGAATTTCTAATATCCAACCTAAACCTCCCCTGACACAACTTCTCGGATTATGTCACTGGTGACCACAGAGAAGAGATCAGTGCTTGCCCCTCCTCTGCCCCTCACAAGGAAGTTGTAACTGCAATGAGGTCTCCTCTCAGTCTCCTTCTCCAGGCTGAACAGACCAAGTGACCTCAGCCTCTCCTCATACGGCTTCCCCTCAAGGCCCTTCACCATCTTTGTTGCCTTCCTTTGGATGCTCTCTAAGAGCTTAATATCTTTCTTATATTGCAGTGCCCAAAACTGCACACAATATTCAAGGTGAGGCCGCCCCAGTGCAGAGCAGAGCGGGACAATCCCCTCCCTCGACTGGCTGGCGGTGCTTTGCCTGATGCCCCCCAGGACATGGTTGGCCCTCCTGGCTGCCAGGGCACTGCTGACTCATATTCAACTTGCCATTGTCCAGGACTCCCAGGACCCTTTCCATGGCACTGTTATCCAGCATCTTATTGCCCAGTCTGTTCATACATCGAGGGTTGCCCCATCCCAGGTGCAGAATCCGGCACTTCTCCTCATTGAAATTTATCTGGTTGGTGATTGCCCAATCATCTAATTTGTTGAGGTCTCTCTGCAGGACATCCCTGCCTTTGAGGGAGTAAACAGCTTCTCTGAGTTCTGTGTTGTTTCCAAACTTGCTTAGTATCCCTTCCAGTACATGAGCAGGAGATAATACTACATAGTCCAACACCTGATAAACTGCAAAGCAGGAATTAAAAAACCCACATGGAATCCTGTTCAGTTCTGCATGCTTCTGTAGACAGGGATTGTAATAGTTGATCTGGTACCATCCATACACACTGATAAAGGCTCTCACCAGCAAACCCTGCCTTCTCTTGCTGCTATACCTCTTTGGTGCATTCTGCTGACTCCTCATCAGGGCTTCCATCTCCAATTTCCTCTCTTAAGTAACTGAGCTTGTGCCTTTTGTGGTTTAGGAATGGTATCAGTCCTCCCACTAAAATGAAAAGCCACAAACAGATCATCCCTCCATGCCTCTGGCAAGAGAGACACAAAAGGTAAAGATCCTCAGCTGAGGTAAGAGCAATTTACTATGACCAGCAATGATATAAGAAAACTAATAGTAAAAGCAGCAATATTAATAATAAAAGGATACAAGAAGAGGGTGACCTACATACAAAAAGTGCTCACCGTTGACTGACCTGATCTGGTGCCATACAGCCGTCAAGACAAAGAACAAAATGGCCTCTGGACGCTCTGTGCACATGTTGGGTTTTTTTCCCAATCCTGAGACAATGAAAAACAATGGGGGATAAACCCTACAGTTGGGACCAGCATTATCCCACCACTCTCTTTACCACTCCCTCCCCAGAAAAAGGAATGCCCACCTTCCAGGAAGTGACAGAGTCACTTTCCCTTGCCATCCAGCCATGAGGTATGATGGTATCCAATAGCACAATGTGTTGGTCATGCCCACACAGCTCTAAGCTCCACCTCATCACAGCTGCTGTGAGAATTAACCCTGTCCCTGGCGCACACACACACACAGATATATATATAAAAATATAGACAAGCGCAGGTATCATTTCCACAGCCAATGGCTGTCCTTCCAAGATGTCTGTTGAGTTCATTTAGTCCATTACCATGTGTTCTATCCATCCTAGAAGTCTTCCAAGGCAGGAGAGCTGGTGTGTTGTTGGCTAGCTGCAAGCTATATCAGGAAATCTCAGCTGGTGTATCTGGAGCAGTCTATCCTCATTGTCCGTGGTAGTTACAGTGTTAGGTGGCAGTGTCATCTAGCAACTAATATTACACAATTCAATATTACAGGCTGTTCTGACCCAAAAATCAAATCCCCTTAATGTACACATTATGTTTCCCCATCCCTCTGCATTACCTACCAAGTTCACCCAGGTCCTTGAGCAAAAAAAATCCCGTGGATGGGTTTACCTTTCCTCAAGACAGTACTAATCCAAACATCTTTCCTAAACCATTTCTGATGTGCACCACGGGGGCTTTATTACCTTCTACAGTACGTGAAAGCTTTGGTTGAGCAGGGCCAGCTCAATTGGTAGAGCCTCTAGTGTTATCTGACCAGGTAGCATTCACTAAATGTAGATCCCAATATTTGAAGGTCCCACTAGCTTTCAAGGTGGTTTTTAACAGCCCATTGTACCTTCCAATTTTCCCAGCAGCTAGTGCAGTGAATACAATATATTCACTCAGTACTGTGCCCAGTATTGAGGCTACTTTTGAACTGAATCTCATTGTCAGACTCAGTTCATTCTGGGGTACCATATCACCACAGGACTTGTTTTTTCAAGGCTCAGGATGGTGTTCTGGGCAGTGGTGTGAGGCACAGGGTACATCTCCAGCTATCCAGAGGTTGTTTCCACCATTGTAAGCAAATGGCACTTGCCTTGGCAGGCTTTTAGTAGTGTGATGTAATCACTCTGCTGGGTCTCCCTGTATTTGTATTTTGACCATTGCCCACTGTACCACAGAGGTTTTACCCACTTGGCATGTGATTGCAGTGCATGTTTCACTTGGATGTGGCGTATCATATAGATAACCTGGGAGATAATGTCCGTGGTTAAGTCTACCACTTGATCAGAAGCCCATCTGAATGCTACATTCTTCCCTGGTGACCCGAGGTGTCATGGGCTCACAGGACAGAAATAATTCACCTTTATGTTGCCAGTCCAGAAACACCTGAGACACTTTGATACTGGAAAGCAGCAGAAACAAACTTCTTAACACCAGTTTATAAATGTAAAAAAGGGCTTTCTTCTTTCTTCAGCATGCTGGATGTTCCGAGGATAGCTCCTCTAATTGAATGTGTCAAATGACAACCAACCAGGGCTTTTTATTACACCTACTGTTTACATATTCATTAGATATTCTCCCTTGTCTAATACATATTCATTAGTTTCTTTACATAGTCACACCTCAGTTCTTGAGCAGGTACAGCAGGCACAGCATCATTGTACCACCACCAGAAATGGTTACGTTTGTTCTTTATTTTATTTTGTTTGGGTACACAGAGCTTAGTTTACATCTTCTTTGTTTGAGTATATCCTTACCAAATTCTCTAGGACTTCTCTAAGATAATATCGGTCCTTATTTGGGCATTCTGGGATACTGTGAGTAAAGTTTCTATTTCTTCTACCACATCTCCCCTTTTTCTTGAGACCAAATTCCTCAAGGGAATTAGTCTCTTAATGTATATATTTTATTTTATAGCATAAGGCACTGCAATAACTATAACGCTGTATCATGATGCAAGCTAAAATACAAATGGCACTTATTATGATTAGAACTATAAAGAGCTGTTTTAACTACATAAAATCAGGTTATCAGGTGATCAGGGTATTCCAGATTTGTTGAAAGCCTAAAGAGATGTCATCTTCAGCTACTTAATGTAAAATTTCAATTTGTTTCCAAATTACCTGGATATCCATAGACACACCACCACTCTGGTCAATGTATACACAACAGCTGGTGCTAATGACATTGCATACTCTTCCTTGTGATGCTAAAAGAGGGTCTAGGGACATTCAGTTCTGTAAAACAACTTGTGACAAGCAATTTACTTCTTCCTGTAAACCAATAATGACATCTGTTGCATGGTTTTCTACATATTCTATGGTAGCAGAAAGGTTTACTATTGTTTTTTTCTAATTCTCTTACTTCTAGCTAGAGTAAAAACCATCTTACAAAACTATGAAATCCAGCTGGTCACTTTGCTATAGCATTTCAGGTTCTTTTTTTGCGCCCCAAAGAACTTCTTATCTATAATCCTGAGGGTACTTGACCTTTATCAATTACTGTTATGTTGAGAACTAAAGCTCCTAAAGCACAGATGCCTTTCCAGCTCAGGGGCAACATGTTATTGTCTTTATTTCCACATATCCAATACCACTCTGTTCCATTTGGTACTGGCCACAGATGATTCATTTCTCCAACATTAATTGTTTGAGTATATTGTGCGTGATTTCCAACAAACTTGACACTTTCATCAATACGCTCCAGTTTTCCTGTTTCTTTATGGGAGTTACATCTTTCTACACATGTATGATCATAAGATATATTACTGGGTACTTGCACACTAATTGGTATCTCTACCTTTTGGTGAAAAGGAGTGTTTACACTGTAACTAGTATCAATTTCTCCAGCAACTGGAAATGCATAAGTGGTTAATGGCTTCATTGAGTTTTTAGGTAAATGAGTTCAAACACAACAATCATTTTTATGCAACACTTGGGCCACATTTTATAATGAAACTTAGATATAAATTTTACTCCCAAGTCAAGATTGAATTAACTATTGCCAGGATAGCAAAACAAAACTTAAATATTTTATTTCTTCTCAGACAACTTATCAATTACCCTAGGGGCTTTGGCTTTTTCAATTCTGGAATAATGTATCCATAATTTTACTTGTTGTACCATACTTGCAATAAAGTGGGAATCTCTGTCTGATGACGTTCCCAAGGGAAATCTAGGTATTATTTGATTCAACAGTATTTTAGTCAATTCCCTGGCCTGGTTGGCATGACAAGGAAAATCCTCTGGCCACCCAGAGAAGGTATCCCTCAGGACCAGGAGATATTTATATCCCCTTTTTCTGGACAATTTGGTGAAATCAATCTGCCAGTGTTCACCTGGAACATTTCCAGATTTTATAGCTCCTATTCTTACTCTACTGGCAATGTTTGGATTGGTTTTTTTACACACACCACATTGCTGAATAATTGCTTGTACAATTTGTGTCATTTTTGGACCTATAACTGACTTGTGCAAATGTTACAATAATTTTTCTACACTCCAGTAAGTAGCCTCATGTTCCCGATTCATTAGTTCACACAAGACTGGTTTGGAGACTGTTATTTGACCACTTGGGCTAACTGCCCAGCCTCAGATAAAATTTTGCTTCTAAGGTTTCAATCAGTTGACAATCCTTAGCACCATACTCAGGTTTTTCTACTGGAGAGGTGTTTCTGTGAGGCCAATAAAGCCAAAACTTTATTCTCTAACATGCCTTTTTCTGCAGCCTCTTTGGCAGCCTTATTGGCTAAATGATTCCCAAATTCTGGTTTGGTCTTATCTCTTTGATGTGCTCTGTCATGCATGACAGCAGCCTCTGCTAGTTTCTGGGTACCTTCAAGTAAGTCCAAGATTTATTTGTCATTTTGATTGGCATTCCCTGTGCTGTCAGGAGTATTCTCTATTTCTAGATGGCTCCATGTGCATATCTCACAAGTATTCTCTATTTCTATACGGCTCCTCTCGAATCAGTCCAAATATTAACTTGTTTTCCTTTACTTAATTCCAAAGCTCGAGTGAGTGCAGTTAGTTCTGCTTTCTGGGCTGAAACATCAGAGGGCAGTGACCCTGATTCCATTACCTCATGGTGGGTAGTTACTGCATGTTCAGAGAATCATTTTTCATTCTGGACAGAGCTGCTCCCATTGGTAAACAATTCCCAATCAGGACTTTCCAACTGACTGCCTATTAAGTCAGGTCTGCTGGAGCACATTTCTTCCATAGCCTGTAAGCACTGGGATTCCTTTGTGGCTGTGGGAATTGACAAATGGATTTTTTCTCTTCCTGTCCTAGTTGCAGTTGTCCTTGGAGAATTTTGAAACCCACGTAGGTTACTGGGGTCTGGACTACTTGGACTTTGTTTCTGACCACCCAATATCCACTCAGTCCATAGAAATTCATTAGTGCCAGAGTCTGATCCCAAGATTGGTGTTAAGTTTCAGTAGCTATTAAAATGTCATCTACATATTGTAATAAGGCTCCAATTGAGTTTCAATTTCTCCATTCCTCCACTTCTTTTGCCAGTTGATTTCCAAATATTGTGGGACTATTTTTAAATCCCTGTGGGAGGACCATCCAAGTCAACTGGATTTTCCTCCCTGTGTTTGGATTTTCCCATTTGAAAGCAAAAAGCTCTTGACTTTCAGAACTCAAAGGGATACAGAAAAAGGCATCTTTCAAACCTGTGAACTACTTTAAACTATCATTTAGGGTACTTAGCAATGTGTAAGGATTTGCTCCTACTGGACATATATCTTCTATTATTTTATTTATAGTTCCAAGGTCGTGTACCAAACAGTAATCCCTTCTGTTTGCCTTCTTAACTGGAAAAACAGGAGTATTAAATTTAGATTCACATTCTTTTAACAAACCAAATTTCAAAAATTTTTCTAGAAAGGATAATTACCCCTTATGGTTTTCTATTTTCAAAGGGTATTGCTTTTTCCTTACTGATCCTGCTCCAGATGTCAATTTAATTCTCATAGGTTCTGCTCCTTTTATTATATTTAACACAGAGTAACTAGTTCCTATATCTACTAAAAATTTTACTTCTTCTTTCCCCAGCTTAGCTGTAATCAGAGGTTCTACTGGGGAAGAATCATCCTGTCTCCCTCAGTCATCATCAGTGTTGCTGTGAGAGGGTTTGGAGGGTTCTTAAGTTTCAATTGCAGATATTCCCTGTGATACTACTTAATTTCAAATAATTTTGACACATCCATTGCCTTTGGCATAACGTGTTTAATTCCATATAATACCTATTGCAGGTATCTATTTAACCTTTCTCTAAAAATAGGGATGTTAGGGTCCCATTCAGAATCTGCAGTTGGAAAGCTAATGTCCAATATACCCTGCGTATTACCCATCAAAATCTGCTTTTCCGAAAACTTCTTACTAGTTTAGCAACCATTTCTTTTTCCATACTATCAAACAATGCTTCTAACATAGTATCAATATCCTTCTGGTCTGAATCCTGGGTTTTAATCATCATTTCAAATGCTTTTGCTGTTTTGTCTGGGTTATTTCATGGAGGGAGGGCCGCTACCACCCCTCTTTGTTTAGACCTAATTCTTCCTGCAATGGCACTGCAGTTCTCGTCTCTCTCTGACGCATTCTATCTACCTTTTTTTCTAGGCATTCTAAATCTGCCTCTTTACATGCCATTACCCTTCCAAGATTTGTTTCTGCATCTTCATTATTTGTTACCCCACTCAACCTGTGAGTGGGACTAACCATAATATCTAACTTGTCCTCTTTTTCAGGGAGATGTTTACAACAAATTTTTCCTGTGCTACACATTCAACAACAAAGCTTTAACTATTTCCTTTGATTCTCCTTTTGAAGGGCTAACAGCTAGCACCAATGGGTCTGAGGGGGCTGGATACAAACCACAATCTTTCTGCCATTTTGAATGGTTCCGCAAAGTGAAAAACATGTTAGCATACATAACCTTGTCCCATGTTGGTTCCCATCTGTGACAGTTCGAGCCGCATTAGAAATCCAAAATCCAATTTTCAGGCTTTCCCCACCCCTTCCCACAATTTATCCTAGCACCGGAGAGAAACTTTCAGACCAGAGGCTTCTGTAGGGGAAGGGGGAAGTATATACATTTATTTACACAAATAAATATACTGTACAAACTAAAAACAACTATATATATATATTACATTTCTATCAGTCAGTCCTTTCAAGTCCCTCCTTTAATTTTAGTCCAGGAGCAGCTTTCCAAGGCTAATACGTAACACAGTCTGCCGTGGGAGTGTTCTGGGCTCCTGAACACTCCCCCCTCACTGAGTTCTAGTTGTTTGTTGCAGTCTCTCCTCCTCATGAAGTCCAAGATAGCTTTGAGTCCTTGTTCTTCTGCTGCTGTGTGCTCTCTCTCTCTCTCTCTCTCTCTCTCTGCTTCATACCTCAGTTCATAGGCTGCTGCAGTGTAGTTCAGCTTATCAAGCGTCTGTGTCCTGGAATGTTGATTTCTCCTCGGGTTTTTGGTTGTCCTGCATTTTAGTTCATGGCAGAAACATCTTCCAGGCCCTTCTCTCTCTTGGGGTGTCCGTCTCCAATTCTTGCCTGGGAATTTTCTCCCTAGCAATCGAGCCTCCTCTGGCCTGTGACTTGGCTCTGCTCTAATGCTGAGCCTCGCATCCACTCTCACTAAACAGTGAGAGGAAAAAACACAGCCCTCCTCTACAGCTTGGCTGCAAAGGTGGGGGGGAAGAAGAAGAGGGCCTACCTCTCTCTCTCCCACTTACCAGTTGTTTGTGAGTCGCATCCCTCACAAACATGCACTCATTCCAATGCTGTCTCTAACTCTGGCCTAGGCAGAGTTAGGGGGGCCACAGGGCTCCGCGCTTCCCCCCGGAGGGGAGAGAGGGAGCCAAGCCACCCCCTGGCCTTCAACACCTACACGCAGCAGACACCAACTGTGCTGGTTTAAAGGTAAACCAGCAGGGGAAATGAACTCAACTCAAAAGAGAGATTATAAGTCAGAATAACAATTTAATAAAATAATACAATAAGTATGATTATACAGACAAACAATTTGGTTTTAACCCACAAACCCCAAATGTATAACCCAGCACCCTGGGGCATGAACAGAGTGACGTTCTTTGGGCCCCGAGCCCAAAGTAAAAGGAGAGGGGGAAAACCTGTTGCAGTCTGGTTGAAAAGTGGTGGTTGCAGTCCAGTCGAGAGTGGTGGTCTGCAGTCTGGTTGAGAGTGGTGATCTGCAGTCTTCCTCTGGATCCCACAAGTGGTTAAAAAAGTCCCAAGACTCCAAGATTATATATATCCTCCAGTTCAGGCAGGAATGCTCAGTACCTCCCTCAGGGTGGGGGGGTCCTTAATGGGTGTGAGGACAAAAGCAACATCCTATCTCGCAGGCCTCTTAACACCTAGTTTATAGCCTGAGGAGTCAGGTTCTATGTGCAGATGGTGTAAATGGTTCACTGATAACAGTTTCTGAGAAATGGCATGGAAGGCCATAGAATACACAGTTTTGGGATACACCCATACCATGATGAACTGGTCAGTCAGGCTCTATGGGCAGATGGTGCAAATGGTTCATTGATAACAGTTTCTGAGAAATGGCATGGAAGGCTATAGAATACACAGTTTTGGGTTACACCCATCCAGTGATGAACTGGTCTCAGCTGTCCTAACTAGGATATCAACAGCAAAACAACCAAGACAGAACTGCCAACCGCTTCCAGTGCTGTGATATATGATTTTGAGCAGAAGAGAACAACATGAGTGGTGATTGGCTCTCCAGGGAACACTGTCCTGGCACCCAATCACCTCTGAGTCCCCCCAGCCTCTCAGGGGGGGCCAATCTCAACCTATGACACCATCTTAAACCAGCATCATTAATAGTAACAATGAATTATAATTCAATGTTCTATAATGGCTACCTTTTATTATTCAACTTATTAATTCAACTCTCCCTGGTAGCTGTTCCCCAGGGGGTTCATCAGTCTTCCTAAAAGGCAACCAAGCGGGGACATTTTCAAAATGGCCCTTTCAGATTGTCCACTACCTATCTGTGAACAGTAGACCCAAAATATTACAATACAGAAATAAATACAAATACAAAACAATATTGATTGATAAAACAAAGCCAAATAATAAATAACCCACTCAAAACACTGTAAAATCCATGTCTTATATGAACTAAATACCAAATTCCAGAATACCAAATAAACCACCCAGTGATCTGGAAAATCCATGTCTTATATGGGCAGGATTCCCAAAAACGAATGCCTTGTTATTGAATAGGATCTTACCTGCATCCCAGACTGGTCCAGGGTTTTCTCCAGGAAGGTCCTGATGCCAGCATGAAGAACCAGAAATCCTTTGGATCCATGACAGGTCAGGTAGACCTGTTCTGCCTGGGGGGCCAAAAATGATACAGAAAAGCAGCAGAAACAAACTTCTTAACACCAGTTTGTAAATGTTAAAAAGGGCTTTCTTCTTTCTTCAGCATACTGGACATTCCAAGTATAGCTCCTCTAATTGAATGTGCCAAATGACAACCAACCAGGGCTTTTTATTACACCTACTGTTTGCATATTTATTAGATATTCTCCCTTATTTAATACATATTCATTAGTTTGTTTACATAGTCACATATCTATTGGAAGTCCTTCTTTGGTCTTTCTGGGACTTCTTCACTGTCTTGACCTCAGGTACACCAGGTACAGCAGGCACAGCATCATTGTGTTCCACCATCAAAAACAGTTACATTTGTTCTATATTTTATTTTGTTTGGGTACACAGAGCTTAGTTTACATCTTCTTTGTTTGAGTACATTCTTACTGAATTCTCTAGGACTTCTCTAAGATCATATTGGTCCTTATTTGGGCATTCTGGGATAATGTGAGTAAAGTTTCTATTTCTTCTTTCAACTTTAATCTCAGTGGCTCAATCCACTTGTCCGTTGTTGTGATGTTTTTCAGTAGCCCAATTCTTGGGTACATGCGTATCTGCATGATTTACCTTCACAACCAACTTCTCTACCTGGACGGAAATGTCTTGCCACACTCAGCAGCCCAGCTGGGTTTAACTTCTGCACTGCCAGTTGGTCTTTTTCCGTTGGTCCAGCCACCCCCCCAGAGTGTTGGCTAACATCCATGAGTCGGTGTAGAGGTGGATGGCCTTCAACCATCTGATCCACCTTGTCCCTCAAGATCCACCTTGACCCTCAATAATTTTTGCAGTTTGCTATGTAGGACTGTGTACAGCAGCTTTCCATTTTTGATGTATCCATACATCATGGCGAGAACCATCAGTGAAGAGAGTGTATTGCTTTTCATTTTTTGGTAGCTGATTATATAGTGGGACCTCCTCAACATGTGTCACCTTCTCCTCCTTTTCTGATGATAGTCCCAAATTTTTGCCTTGAGGCCAGTTTGTGATGATTTCCAAGATCCCTTGGAGATTGGGGTTTCCTATTCAAGCTCACTCTGTGGTCAAAACAATATACTTAGTCCATGTGGCATCAGTGGCATGATGTGTTAGAGGACTTTCTCTTTGAACATCTAGCCCAACACTGGCAGTCAGGGTGCCAAAAGAAGCTGTACTTTGGTGCCAATCACTTCTGAAGAGCTTGAACCCCTTCACAAGCTGCCAGTATCTCTTTTTCATTGGGGTGTAACAGGCCTCGGACCCCTTGTATCCCCAACTCCAGGACTTCAGGGCTTGTCCTTGAGTCGCTGTGGGTACTTCTTGCCAGAGACTCCAGCAAGGACTGTTCTCCCTCACTGCAACGTAGAGCACATTTTTCACATTTTTTCCTGTCCTGATTGACCCCAGGGCTACTGCATGGACAACTTCCTGTTTAATTTATTCAAAGGTTGTCACTGTTCAGGAACCCACTTGAAATCACTCTTCTTTCTTGTTACATGAGAGAGAGGTCTTACAATTTTACTGTAATCTGGAATATGCATTCTCCAAAAACCCACAGTGTGTAGGAAAGCCTGTGTTTCCTTCTTGCTGGTTGGTAGGGACATAGCTGCTGTTTTGTTGGCCATATCCATTGGAATCTGGCAATGTCCACCTTGCCATTTTACTCCTAAAAACTGAATTTCCTGGGCAGGTCCTGGCAAAAACACCCTTCAGGAGAATCTGGCTTGTTTTTTCCCCTTTCTCAAAAGATTCCTCTGCTGTGTTGGCCCCATATGATGCTGTCATCAATGTACTGCGTGTGTTCTGGAGCCTCACCCTTTTCCAGTGCAGTCTGGATCTGTCCAGTGCAGTCTGGATCTGTCCAATGCAAATACTGGGCTGCGTTTCCACCTCTGGGGCAGTCGGTTCTGGGTTTAGTGCACACCTCTCCAGGTGAAAGCAAACTCTGGCCTGCACTCTACTGCTTAAGGAAATGGAGAAATACACATTAGCAATGTCGATGGTGGCACCATTTTGCTGCCTTGGACTGCAGTTCATACTGAAGTTCCAGCATGTCCGGCACAGCAGCACTCAGGGGTGGTGTGACTTCATTCAGGCCACAATAGTCTACCGTCAGTCTCCACTCTCCGTTGAACTTATGCACTGGTCGTATAGAGCTATTAAAAGGAGGCAAGTCTTGCTGACCATTCCCTGGCTCTCCAGTTCACAAATCATCCATGGGTGGGGGCCTGGAGTCCCGGCTGGTGTGGTGTTGTCGATGTTCCACTGCTGTGGTAGCAATTGGTACCTGTTGTTCTTTGACCCTCAGCAGTCCCACAGCAGAATGGTTCTCTGAGAGATCAAGCTGCCTAATTTCGTCTGTCTCTACAGCAGCTATCCCAAAAGCCCTTTTGGGTCCTGAAACACCCTCTCCTGAGGTAATCTATGCCAAAGATGCACAGGGCCTTTGGGTCAGTCACAATGGGGTGTTTTTGCCATTTGTTCCCAGTCAGGCTCACTTCAGCTTCCAGTTGAGTCAACTGCTGGGATCCTGCTGTTACTTCAGAAACAGAGATGGATTCTGTCCCTACAAATCTTGATGGCATCAATGTGTACCAGTGTCAACTGAAGCCTTATACTCCTGTGGGTCTGATGTGGCAGACCATTGAATCCACCCAGTCCAATAGATCCAATTGTCCCTTTCCTCCACCTGGCTGGAGGCAGGGTGCCTCTAGTTCTGGTCATGGTACTCGTTGCTTACTTCTCGTAAATATGAACTGGAGGTGCCTTCAAGAGTGTTAGAAGTAACATCAGTCCTCTGATTCTGTCTGAGGACTTGCCCACTGGAAACCAGAGTGGCATTTATCCTTGAAGAATTTCCCATGGTGGTTGTTCTTCCTCTCAGCTCACATACCCATACTGCTGCGGCAGAGGAGGGATTTCCATCCCACTTCCTCATGTCCTCTTCATGCTCATGCAGGTAAAACCATAGGTTACCTTGTGGTGTGTATCTTCTCTCTTGAGCAGAGGAGGGCTTACTCCCAATAGCAGAGATTGTGGTCCATATTGGTGGGGATGGAAGATTTCCTCTCTAGTTTGCTTGAGTCTTTTGAATCTGTCCACAGTCTTGGACAGTCTTTCCACAGACAAGGCACAGATCAGTAGTGAGGAGAAAATCTGATCTTCATATTGCTGGAGTCCGCTGGTCACCTGAAGCACTGTTTGCTCTCCTGTTTTCATTGACATCAATGCCAATGAGTTGGCATATGATGATGGCACGGTCCATACAAACTTTTGTCACATGGATTGTGTACACTGGACCTCATCTGGACCTACAGGGGACTGCTCATTATTTGAATCCCTATAGGTTACCTCCAGCACAGCTAATTCTCTCAGGCAATGGATGCCTTTCTTCATAGCATTTCACCTGCTTGGGTGCACTATTAGATCATCACTGGGGGAATACCTTTTCCTCACAGGTACTTGACAGGAATCACCTCTAGAAGCTATGAGTTTCCGTCCTCTCTCCATTTCCCTTGTCAACGTCCACATCCTGGGACAGGGATCCCAGTTGCTTACCTTCACTACCATCTAGTTTCACATCGTGGGACATGATATTCCAGCATTGGATCTGCCAGATCACCAGAGGCTCATTCAACTGGCAGCTGAAATCTTTTCACGTATCTCACAACTCAATCAGGGATAGGGATCGGGTGAGTATCTCTGGTCCTGCCTCCTCCTCCTGTTCTGAAGGCCCTGATTCCTCTTCATCCTTCACTGTGTGAACTGATTAGGTCTTGGATTTTTTCTTTTGTAGAGGGAAGACTGCTACTGGCACTCACTGTTCCTCTGGTTCAGCTACAGATTGAGTAACCATGGTACCTGTTGGTCTGCTTTCCTTCTCCTCCCCCTGAGAGTGCTGTCTGGTGGCAAGCAGTGTCTGAGAAATAGTAGCCAGGTCCAGCACACTGCAATAAGTTACTCCTCTCTGGAGTTTCAAAAGCATTTCTTCTTGCAAATATTCTGTCACTTTATCAGGGTCCTGTAGTTGTTCAGGGATGAACTTCCAAAATATTAGAGCAGAGAATTTTCCCCAAACTGGTTCATTTTCTCCCACATTCCATACCACTCATGACCTCAGGGCAGATGTCTGAATGATCTTCCTAGAAATCTCTTTCTTGACTCTAAGCATGGTGTGCACCACACTGAGGATAGCTGACAGACTTAGCAACAAGACTATGCTTTCCGTAACATCCAAAGGGAATTCAAAATTCTCAAAAGCTGTTGCAACAGGCCTGAAGGAGGAAAAGGGGGTGAAAGGCTTGGGAAAATCGACTTCCCCTGTTCCCTCCACAGGCTGGGTAGGAGTATTAATGAACTCCCTGAGGTAGCACCCAAGGCCAAGGCAGGAGAGCAACACTGAATACACATCCCAAATGACCCTTATTGCCCTTGACATTATCATGCTGTAAACTGATATCACACAGTATGTCAACAAAGGAATCTTGATTCCTCTCCCTGCTCTGAAAAAGATCACCACGATGCACACACAGTGCATGTACAGAAACATGTATACCAGCATTGTAACCATGACCTAATACAGGAAGCCTTAAATCAAATTTGTTTCCAACGCACTCTGGGGAGATCTGTTGTTATCTCTATCCTTCATTCCACACATTGGGCAACAATTAAAGGCTGTGGTGATTTAGGAATGGTATTAGTCCTCCTACTAAAATAAAAAAACCCAACCCACTTCTCCCTCCATCCACCCTGAGAGAGAGACAAAAGGCAGAGATCCCAAGCTGAGATAAGAACAGTTTAGTGGGAACGGCAATGAGATAAGAAAATTAACAGTAACACCAGCAACTAATGACAAGAGTATACAAAAAGAGGGGGACTTACATACAAAAATCGCTTACCGACTGACTGACCTGATCTAATGCTGCACAGCCCCCAAGGCAAAGAACAAAATGGCCCTTGGACCCTCCATGCACATGTTTGGTTTTTTTTCCCAAGCCTAAGACAATGAAAAACAATGGTGGATAAACCCTATGGTTGGGCCCAGCATTAACGCACAACCCTGTTTGTTGCTTACTCCCTCATTTGGAAAACGAGACCCTTTCCCCCATCCCCCAACAATAAAGTAAGATGCTATTGAATAGTACAATGTTGTAGCCATGCCCACACAGCTCTAGGCTCCACCTCCTCACTGTCACTGTGAAACTTTCCTTAGCTGAAACTGGGACAGTGACCAACAGCTTCAATTCAACTCAGTCTAATTCAGGCCATGGTTATTCCAGCAGGACATAATTGCTTGCCAGAACGTGATGCATTCATTCACATCCTATTGGATGTCAACCAGTATTTTATCACTAAGAAATGTGTGCCTCTTTGATGTTATATTATACCCTTCTAATGCCCTTACTCTAAAGCTGCTTCTTACTCCTAATAGTGCTAACACTCATTGATTTGAATCATATTAAATATAAAACATCACAATAGAAGTGTCTGGAGTATTTTGTACCTTGTATAGCATCTGTGTGTCTCGTTCTGGTGCTGTTACATTTGCCTATCAGGCACCAGCATTTTTTCATTTCTTTGTACAGTTGCTATGCTTATTGAGAAAAGTCACATGGAAGGAGTGTAAAAACAGAGTAGGATACTTAAACATATATCTGTTTTAAAATAAATGAGTAATTTTAAACGAGACTCTGGAACTTTTCAAATGCTTAGTTTAACACTGAATTAGAATGTATGAACTTTTGAAAGTTCATCATATATGAACATTATATATGACATGAAGTATTATTATGTTTTCATACATCTTCAAATATTTTCCAGATATCTTCACACCACATTTATTTTATGGAATAAGGAATATATACAGCTATTTTCAGTGCTAGTTTTAAGAATCACAACTCATGGAGAACAATATATTTTCTTAAGCAAACAAATAATCCATCCAAACAAAACAAGAGGCAGAATCTTTTAGAAAACCTTATGAATTAAGCTTTATTACTCAGCAATCCATGCTCATCCTGTGCTCCAGACATTCTTTCTCTAACCTGAGCAGTATCATAATGAGTAGGACTGCAAATTCATATAAGGGTACAGTCAAATTATTTTGTTAAGTAAGAGGTCTTACTAAACTTGATAGAAAAACCTCAGTTTCTATTGCAGTCTTATTTCTTTCTTGCCTCTTGAGGCTGGGTGTCAGTATTAATGAAAATTGTTTGTCTTTTTTTGGTTAAAAGCTCATCTACAAAACTGAGAAACAATCAGCTGCTCTTAAACAGAGCAGACCAGTGAGTTTTGAGGTTTGGATATGAATACCCACATTGGTCCACATATCAGACACTTGGCTAAAGCAGTAGAACATTTTCATAAAATTACCATTAGTTTAATCGAGTTACCACTGGTTTATTACCATTAGTGGAATCAACGGGACTCATGTATTTTTAAAGCAAAAAACCAACCCTCAACTTCCGTAAGTTGTCTACAATCCTCCGTTCTCACGGAATAGTAGTACTGCAAGTCAGAAACTTCTGTAATAGAGGCGGACTCTGGGAGCCCTAATGGGGAAAAAAAATTATTTCACTTGCCCCTAAAAAAATAGAAATATATTGTTCATGTTTGGACAGACAGAACAATTGGATAAAAATGGTTCTGTGATCTCTAAAAGGGACGAAACACTTCAGTTGCTGATTGACACCAGAAACAAATCTTTGGAAAACAGAATTGAACTGAGCTCCTGACAGACATATTCATTTCCTTCTCAGGGGAAAAGTAAATGGATTACCCAGGAGTTTTATGCTTATCAAACAACTAAGGCAGTCTAAAATTATTCATTTTCCAATTTCTGTTTACCTGTGATCAGGACATAAGACTAGAAAGACAGTTATATAACAAAAGCATTTTTAAATTCTGCATTTTCAAATCAGAGGTTTTTTTTCTGTGTCTTCTGTTGCCAAGTCATCTGTAAAGCAGGTATTAGCAAATTGCCTGTAGGGTTATATTTTTAATGCTATATTTTCAGTGCACAATTAAAATGCCTCTTTAGTTTTTTGTAGCTGTAGGGACTTTCATTCCCATCTACTCCCCCCAAATAGTTTACCATCACATTTACTTGTTATTAAATCTGGTGTAGCTGAAGATGTTCAAATTCTTCTGTGTTATAACCATCTTCATTTTTCCATTTTTGCAACTTTATTATTATGCAGATGATTACACTCTTACTTGATTGTAGAAATATAGGAGTTCACTATTTTTGAAAATTGAGTCCATTACATACCTATTTGCATCTTTAGTACCTTTTTTTTTTCAGAAAAAAATACAGCACACAACACAAAGCCTTACAAGAATACTACCAACATAAAGCAATACAAGTAAGAAACCATTGCTATGGATGTTTCCTCTACTGTTAGTTTTGAACATCTGATGCTGCAGAATTATCACAAACCCTCTTATAAATGACCATGGAAGTTTTTTCAGCAAGAGAGATTCCCCACAGCTTGCCTTGCAGAGGATAACCTACCTGCTTTGTACAAAAGAATACTGCTCTCTAGTGGAATATGGGAAAAGATTCCATGACCTCACCATTTAGCTTCTTCTGTCTGCATTCTTAGCTGTTTGCAGATGAAAGGCAGCTTAGCTTTGTCCTAGAGTTGTGACATGCTATGATATATGACTACAATTACTGTGAGACCATACTGTGAAGTGGCTTTCTTTTGTAATCAAGTAAAAGAAAATTCTTTTCTTTACCTTTTGTCCCCCCAGAACTCCTTTGTAGATTGATACCAGTGGTTTTTCCTTTTTTTCAGAATGCTGATGTCTATATCAGGAGTGTGGAACTAATAACTATTTAATTTACAGGGGAACTCATAATAATTTAGCTGGCATAAGAATAATTTGGGAATGATTAATAGCCAGATTTCTACAGCTGGAAATTTTAATAATGTCTCTCTCTGGAATGTATATTTTATATTCAGAATTTACTTTCTGTTGTGTTCATTGCCTCCTTTGGAATGGGAAAGGTTTTCTGAAGCCAGGATCAAGTTGTGCAAATTATCCAATATGTTCTGTCCGTCTCAGAGGGTGGGACACTATGAAAACACAGACACATGCACAAAATGTGGTGCTTTCAGTTTCCTCCCTCCAGGGCTGGTTGTAGATCTGTCATCTATTTGGCTAGACTTAATGGGATCAAGGCTCCTTTGACAGCATTAATCGCTATCACTACTCACAGTAAGCCTGTGAGCTAGAGATTTGACATGCTGGACATACTTAAAATGGTCATGTAGTGCAGGACTGAAATGAACCTAGCCTGAAATGTGCTGTAAGTGTACATTCAAAACAGGCATGCACTGCTTTGAGGTATTACAATATTAAACCTGGACCCAGCTGTTTTCCAAAGATTTATTTTCAATGTGCCCTGTCCCTTAGGCATTGGAAAGTAGCTTAAAACATCATCTGCAAAAGAGCCGGTGGCCAGAGTGCCTGGTTCCTGTTTTGTTTTCTGGAGATGGAGGCAGTCAAGTTAAGCTAGTGCAGGAATTTTCTGAATAGTACCTCACTGAACAGCTGTTTAAGGCACTTACTTTTTAGATTGTAAATAGAATGGTATGGAAAGATATGTAAATGAATACAATATTATTTCCTTAAAAAAAAAAGAAGTGAATGGTAGCAGTAACAAAAAAGCCCAATCCGAATTTAAAAAAAAAAACAGAACAAAAGAAAACAAAACCAAACCACAAAACATCTTCCGTAAACAAAAAAAGAGCCTCTTGCACAGGCAAGACAAGTAAGCATAGGATGGTTGCCTCAGAGGTTTTAATCCTTTCTTTTCTGTGGAGTGCCCTCATCGTCCATGTGAGGATTAGAAATTCTACATGTTAATTAAAAATTTCTACATGTCAGTTTAGAATTTGGAGGATACCACAATTCACCGGTGACTATACTGAAACAACACATCAGAAGAATAGCTCCTCTTCTGAGGAACTCAGAGCACTTGAGACTTTTGCTTCTTCATATTGTTGATTGAGCACTACAAATTTTGTAAAGTTTTCTGTCATCCCAAGTCTTCTGATTAGGAGCAATTTCCACCTACAGTTTATTTAGTAATGTGTTGTATTTTACTCAGAGAAATGGTTTTTTCTCCTTTGTTTTGTAAATATAAATGGATTTCTGCTGCCATTTATGCTCAAAAATAATTCCTAAACTTGAATCAGCCCTAAAAGCATTGGTCAACTTATCCTTGAAACACAGAGGGATTTAGAATGTGTCATGGTTTGAGACCCTCAGAAATCCAAATTTCCAAGTTCAAGCTCCCTTCCCACAATTTGCCCCAGTGTGAGAGGGTTTTCAGACAAAACACAGCTACTCAGCATTGGAGGAAGGGGGAAAAATACTTACAAGGTTTATTTACATACAAATATATATAAGTAACAACTTAGCTATTTCTTCTACGATGAAATAATATATTTACATTAGATTAAATTTCTCTTTTTCTTCAACAAGAGTCCAAGAAGAAAAGAGAAAAGTCCTTTTGCCACTTTTCAGGTCACAGTTCCTTCAAATTAGTTTCTGTGATATTAGTTAGTGTCTTTCATTTTTAAGGCAGCAGATTTGAGTATTGTAGTCAGGAGTTTTCCGTTCTTACTTTGTGAAAATCCCCATCCCTCGAGCCCAAGCGTTCAGGGGACTTCCTTGGAGACTTTCATTCCTCCTGAGTTAGAACATTTAGGGAAGCTTTCAGTTCAGTATTTGCCCCAAGCATCCTACCAGAGCTCCTTTGCTCTGTCTCAAACTGCCAGCATAGCAGCAACAACAGGGGGACAAGGCCACCTCCTCCACGTTCTGTCCTAGTCCAGCTCGTAGGACATCTCTGAGCTCTCAGCTCTTCTCTCTCTCTAGCTGCTGCTGAATTTCAGGACTCCCTAAGAGTTTGGAAGTCCAACCCTCCTCTCTAGGAGGTTTCAGGGTTTTGGGAAAGTAATTCAGGCTTACCCCTAAAACAACTCTGCTGAGTTTTCTCTGGTCTGTTGCCAGCTCTTGGATGCAGTGGGCGATGTGGGCCTGGAGCTTGTACTCCCTCTCCTGCAGGATCTCTCTGCCTCTTCGAGCCTGGTTCCACGCCATCTCACTGCTGCCAGCTATCTTTGTGGCTTTCAGCCACCATTCTCTGTTCAGTGTTGCTCCACCGCTGCTTTCAGTGTCTTCTGCTGCCCACTCATGGCAAGGAAATTTCCTCCAGGTCTTAGCTACAGTACTTGGCCCAGTTTAACATTGTTCCAAGCTCCTGCAGCCCCCAGCCAGGGGGCTGGGAGGCTTTGGCCCCCAGGGGGCTCGCTGGCCCCTACCTCCTCGTGGTTCAGACCATGGCTGACTCTCTTCCGACTACGTCATCCTCCGTCTTTTCCGATCTGTTGCAATATGTTGATTTCAAAGGAGCGAAATGTGGTTTCTGATTGGCCCTGCACCCCGAACCCCACCCCCTCAGGGTTACCACTTTTTTTAACTCCAGGGGAAAACACTTTTTCCCCCCACTACAGAATGAAAAGATTATTGTCCTCTCTTACTGGCAAGGAAATCAAGGTAGAAACAGTTGAAAAATGTTAAGACTACATAAGATTTTTACTGGTGCTGGGAATAGAACCCAAATTTTTTACATCCTACTCCTGTGCATTAACCAAAGTATTATGCTTCTTTCCCTGGAGTATTCGCAGTCTTTTGTTTTCACAGTAATCAAAAGTTTTCCTGGGGGTTGGAGGAAAAACTGTAAATGGAGAGTACAAATAAAACTATCTGGAATAGAGGAAAAAATCATCTGCAAAATCTGGTAATGTGAAATAGAGCAAATAATGAGCTATGGCTATCATGCAATAGTTTTAATAATTTGAAGTACATATAGTACAGTGGTCCTTGACAGTTATCAGACGGCTTTAGTACTCAAACTGTAGGTTGCAAAACGCAAGGATCCATTCATATGTCATGACCACAATAGTATTCAAGTTATACTTTAAGGTTTTAATTGTACAATGTACAGAGATAACACAGAAAGACCATGGGTTTCTCCCAAACAAGCTTTGCATAGCTGGTATTACTACTGGAAAAGTGGTTTCTGCTAGTGTGAGAAAAATTTCCTTCTGAACTGAATACAAAATATTGATATTCTCGTATTGGTCCAGTAATAGTCATTAATTAATTGGTATGGATGTTTGTGAAATGCATTAAGCATAACAAACACTATTCAACTGCCAAGTAATATTGTTATTGATTTACAACACCTTATGCAAACATCAGGGCTTTAAAGAATAAGAAAAACAATAACTAGTACAGCACACGCTGGTTTTATTTTTTAAAGTTTAATTATATGGGTAAATGACAAAATAGTTAGAGTAAAACAATCTTTCAAGCCAACATTCAAAGGGAGTCAGGCAATTAGCTGTTCAGCTTTCATCTCAGAGAGTGCAATAAAAACAGAAATAGATGAGAAAAGCCACATTGCCTAGAATATCACATAGTAAAATTGATAGACAAGATTATGTATCAGAAAATTAAATATATGTTCAAGATGAACTTTCAAATGTCTGCAAGGAAAGAATAGCAGAATCAAAATAACCTTCATCCACATGTCTCCTAGTTTTATGGGTCACAAACCCCAGATATGCACGTAAAAACATTCCTTTACATATGAACAGGTCTCATGTCTAAGTCCATAATGTCCATGGCACAAGCAGTGAGTATGTGCCTCAACTGCACATGATGGGAAAAAAGACGTGGTGTTTCCACTCCCAGAGACTGGAGATGGGACCTTCAGTACATATAAAGACCCTCTAAGAAGATGCAATTTTTTGCCAATTTCTAACTTGTTTTTTTTTTTTACTTTTTCATTCTACCACCTATCAGCTGTTCTAAAATATTACTGTATCAAACCTAAGGATTTTTATCCAGATGCAAGAGAATTTTCCTTGTGTATTTCAAACAAGGAAATGCTGGAGATTTATATCCTGTAGGAAGCAATTGTGTGTGCTTAAGTGTAAAAATTTATCTGGAGATATTCGCTTTAAAAATGTGTGTATACAGCAAAGACTTTGATCTTACATCTGTCTTCTGTGGTGGCTCACACTATTTCTTCGCAATATTTAATATGCTGTCCCTACAGACTAGTTTGAGTATTAGTATGACCTTGAGCAATGAAATACAAACAGTGAAAAAAGTCTGGGTACTACACAGTTGTCAGACTGGGTCTTATATCCAAAATTATATCTCCAAGGTTGTTTGAGTCCATGCTAGTGTTTTCAATTCAGGGAAAATTAGGTGCTTTCAGCTGGTGTTGTTCTCTGAGTTCCTGAAAGTTTCCAGTTCACAAGAGGTTGGAGCAATGTGCTAAGTTCAATGGAAACAACAGTTCCATTATCAAAGGAGGCAGGTCTTGACTGTCCTTTCATGGTAGCAATATAATACCTTTGCTCTTATTGTTAATAAATCAGTATGTCATGTCTAATTTATAAATAACATTTCTCAGAAGGGGAAAAGAAAGAGAAGAATACACAGAGAAAAGTAAAAGGAATAAAATAAAGGAAGTACTAAAATAAGACAGAATTTAGCTTGGTATCCCCAGAGCTAACCCTTGGCTGTCTGGTTAAAGGCTGTCAGAAGGGCATTTGGAATTAATATTGTGGTTAACGCAGTGTTCATAATTCATATTGGCTTTCTGTATTGACTGTGATCTGTAAAAGATATAACATTTGTAACAGTACAATGGGGGTAGTATTTAGATTACATTTTTTATTGCTGTATAATCACCTGTTGATGGGAAATGTGACTCAATAGCCTTAGATATCTCAGATATCTATATATGTGACCATGAAAAACTGCAGATGTGGTTGTGATTGGTGGGAGAGATGGAGTGCTATTTGGTAAGTCCAGTGAAGTCCAAAGGCAGTGAATATTTGAGCTCGTTTAGTCCTTACAGTAAGGAACTATTAATATTTTGTTACTTTTAAGCATCCTATTCTCAAAAAGAAATTTAAAAAACATGTTTCCATAGGGGTTCTTTCCGACTATTTGGACTTGACTTCTAAGAGGGTCTTAATTGTGCTGTTCAGGACTTTTTTTTCCAAGAACTGGTTCTCAGACATCTAATATAGATGACCTGTAGGAGATTTACAGAAATGTGGGAAACGACTGGACTGTAGGCCTTGAATTTGAGCAGTTGCAACTGTGAAGTTGCAGGTTTCCATTTCTGCTCCCAACCCCCTCAAATTTTGGCAGAAGATCAAAGAACAGACTCTAAAGGAGGGAGACTCCAATATGGTACAAATCCTTGGGGGTGGTTCGTTGTTCACGTACCCTATAATTAGTAACAATGGTAAAGAGTCTGACAAATGGGAAACATTTAATTATTCTATTATTAAGGACTTTTGTCAGACTGTTATGCATAATGGAGTTAACTTGCCTTTTGCACAGTCTTTATTCACAGGAATTTTGGGTGAGTGAGTTTACTCCTCATGATATTCATTCAGTCACACAAGTGTGTTTTAACCTGACTCAGTTGCTGATCTTCAAAGCACATTGGAGGAGGCTAGCAGAACAGGCATTGTTGGGAAATTTGGAACGCTCTCAAGACAACCCTAGGTTTGCTGTAGGCCTTCCTCAGTTGCTTGGGGATGAACCACTTAATCAGCCACAATTGCAGGCTTGGCTTCATCCTCTTATTTTGCACCAAACCACAGAGCTCGCTGCTCAAGCTTTACTTCTTGTCCCTGATACAGGCAAACCAAAGCAATCGTGGACAAATATTAAGCAAAAGCCCAATGAGCCTTATAAGCAGTTTATTGATAGATTAAGAGAAGCACTGGAAAAGCAGGTGCTTAATGTGGTGGCTCGGGATACAGTTATGTTACAGCTAGCCTGAGATAATGCTAACACAGACTGTAAACGTGCACTGCTATCTCTGCGTAGCAACACAAGCCTGATTGATATGATAGAAACCTGTGAAAAAGTGAGTTCAGTGTTTAACCAGATGGAGGCCCTGGCTATCACATTTGCAGTGGCAGTAAAGGTAGAGAAGAAGTGTTTTCTTTGTGGGCAGTCTGGACATTTCAAAAAACAATGCCCACGCAGGTCCCTCACTGTGTCGAGCTCAAATTCTATGCTATTTTGCTCATGTTGCCGTAGATCGGGTAATTTTGCTAAACAATGCCACTCCAAGTTCACTCTCCAGGGACAACCACTGGCTTTGGGAAATGGGAAGCGGAGTGTGAGGGGAGGTCACTCACAGACACAAATTGCTCCCCAGAATCCATTCCAGGCTTATGCGACCAACTCACTGCAAAGACAGCCGGAAATGCTGGAGTGGATGTCGCCACAGCAGCAAAAACTACAATCAGGGACTCTAAGGTGCATAAGGCACTGTTACAAGCCCATGGGCCATTAGGGTATGGTTTAAATGCTTTACTAGTGGGACGGTCTAGCGCCACGATGAAGGGTCTTTTTGTTCTCCCAGGTGTCATTGATCCGGACTATACAGGACAAATTCAAGCCATGGTGTGGACCCCCTCCACACCAGTCGTTATACTGGTAGGGAGCAGAATAGTGCAACTGGCACCTTTCGTCGCAAAGGTCCCGGTAGTAGACTCAAGGGTCTGAAATACAGGGAATTTTGGGTCTACAGGTGCTCCACAAATCTATTGGACAACAATCATCAGTTCGGATAGGCCAATTATGACCTGTGTGCTCACACTAACACAGGGAGGTTCAAAGAGCTTGCGAATCAAGGGAACGATTGACACCGGAGCTGATGTTACCATCATAGCACATGAAGACTGGCCGAGAGACTGGCCTACAGTGTTAGTGGGAGATGCGATAGCTGGAGTAGGTGGAACTACTCAAAGCTTTCAAAGTAAATTTCTTGTACAAATTGTGAACCGTGATGGACAAGTAGCAACAACAGGGCCTTTTGTTGTCATGGTACCACTGAAGCTGTGGGGAAGGGATGTTCTGAGCATGTGGGGAGTGTCTGTTGGAACTAACGAAAAGGGTTTTTCCTAGGGGTCACTGTATGTGAGGGCATTAAGCAACCCACCCTTAAACTGAAATGGCTGACTACAGCTCCTCTGTGGGTAAACCAGTGGTCCCTGGCACAGGAAAAATTGCTTGCCCTCCATGAGGTGGTAAAAGAGCAATTACAGCAGGGTGATATAGAACCTTCTCGTAGCCCATGGTATACTCCTGTATTTGTAATCAAGAAAAAATGGGGAAAGTGGAGGCTTCTTCATGATCTGAGGCAAATAAATCAAATTATGAAAAGTATGGGAGCATTGCAACCTGGTATGCCTTCCCCTACCATAATTCCAATTGTTTGGGACATACATGTTATTGATTTAAAAGATCGCTTTTTCACCATTCCCCTACATTCTGAGGATGTTGAGAAGTTTACCTTCTCTGTCCTGGCAATTAACAATAAGGAATCCTGTCAGTGTTATCAATGGACTGTTTTGCCTCAGGGGATGAAGGATAGCCCCACCATCTGTCAGTGGTATGTAGCTCAAGCTTTGTCTGAAGTCTGGCAGCAATTTCTGCAGGTGTACTGTTATCATTATGTAGATGACATCCTTGTCGCTGCACCAAATCAAACACAATTACTCCAGGTTAAGCTAGTAGTGGAACAGTCGATGCCTGCATATGGGCTACAAATTTCTCCAGAAAAGGTGCAATCTCAAGCACCATGGAAATATTTGGGAGTCAAAATTTTGAATCAGACAATTCAACCACAAACTGTCCAAATTTCACAAGAGATTAAAACACTGAACGATGTACAAAAACTTGTGGGGACCGTCAATTGGATACAGCCCTTACTTGGTCTGACCACTGCTCAATTGACCCCTTTGTTTCAATTGCTAAAAGGTGAGAGTGATTTACTCTCTCCTAGAAACCTAACTACAGAAGCAAAAATTGCGCTGTGCTTAGTAGAAAGAGCAATAGAAACCAGAAAAGCATACTGCCTTGCAGAGGACCATCCTCTTAATTTGTATGTGGTGATTAATGTTTATCACCCTATTGGTCTGTCAGGACAATGGGGCACCCAATGGAGAGACTCTTTGCATTTAATTGAATGGATTTTTTTACCCCATCAACCACACAAAACTGTGAGCACCCTTGTTGAGCTAATCTGTACGGGATGGCAACGTTGTCTTGAGTTTACTGGCAGAGATCCCCAGAATATTGTTTTGCCCATGCACCAGGATTATCTGGACTAGTCTTTAGCAAACAGCATTGATCTCCAGTTAGCATTGTTGCATTTTGCAGGTGAGATCTTGTTTCACATGGACTCTCACAAATTTTTGCAGCTTCATTTGGAATTACCCCGGATGGAAAGGCCCTTGTTATTCCCAGTTAAGGGACTTACAGTATTTATTGATGGGTCTGGAAAGACAGGGAAAGTGGTGGTTACATGGCAAGAATAAGGTCAGTGGCATGAGCTAACTGACCAGGAAGATGGCTCCCCTGAATTAGTAGAACTCTGTGCTGTAGCAATCGTGTTCCAAAACTTTTCTAGTATTACCTTGAATCTGGTAACTGACTCTGCCTATGTAGCAGGAGTCCTGCAACACCTAGATCATGCTGCATTAAAAGAAGTAAATCACCAACAGTTACTTCATTTACTAAAGCTTCTATGGCATGAACTACAGCACCGGACACAACCCTATTATGTTCTGCATGTCCGTAGCCACACTGGTCTGCCTAGTTTCATTTGTGAGGGTAACCCGCAGGCCAATGCACTGGCAGCCCCTGCGTGGGCTGCTCCTGGACTGGACAAATGGCAGCAAACAGTATCTTCTCATGCCTTTTTCATCAAGGTGTATGTGCTTTGCAGCGCTAGTTTGGAGTTACAAATGGTGAAGCAAGGGACATTGTTGCATCTTGTGGAGATTGTCAACCTCACACACCATTGCCCTCAACAGGTGTTAATCCCAGTGGGTTACGAAGTCTGCAAATTTGGCAGATGGACATAATGCATATCCCTGAATTTGGTCGTCACAAATATGTCGTGTTTCAGTCGATACTCACTCAACTGCGTTGTGGGCCTCTGTCCATGCCGGGGTAAAGAGCAGAGATGTCATTGCACACTGGTGTCAAGCTTTTGCTGCTTTACGTGTTCCCCATCTTATCAAGACTGATAATGGCCCAGGTTATACAGTGATCAAAACTTCTAGCTTTCTTAACCAATGGGGTATTTCTCACGTCACAGGTATCCTGCATTCCCCTACAGGCCAAGCCATTGTAGAACGTACCCATCATACACTGAAACGAACACTTGAAAAACAGAAAGGGGGAATGCATGGTGAAACACCACAGAATTGGATATGGAAAGCGATGTACACGCTAAACCACCTCACGGTACCTCCCAATGCAGAAAATCCTGTGATCTTAACGCACTTTTTATTGTTGCAGGAAGCAGGATATGAATTCCGGCCTAAGGCCAGAGTCCTAGTCCACAACCTTCAGACATGAGAATGGGAGGGTCCGTGGGAGCTTATCACCTGGGGACGTGGGTATGCTTGTGTTTCCACAGATGCCAGACCCTGGTGGTTTCCTGCCAGGTGTGTGCGTCCTACTACTGGCCGTGGTGATGATCAAAAGTGACCTGAACCCAATCAGAGGCGATCTGAACCTCCAGCAGCTGACCATGTGGAACAGTAAAAATGTTTGGGTCAGTCTGATGAAGGCCTTAAATCAGACCACCTTTTGTGCCTCGCTTGCACAACCCGAGCAGCCTTTTTATACCTGTTTAGTGGGAGCTCCACTAAATGGCAGTGAGGCCAACCTTATTATTGTGGATGTAACCAAGACCCAGAGAACCTCGATGGTCGTTTGCAAGTCAATGAAGAATTGTACAGAACATTGGGACAGTTGGGACGATAGCCTTTCAATTACCTTACAACCCCAGGAAATAGATATATTAGGAGTTAACCAGATGAAAACTGTATTTACTTTAACTGTATTGATGGTCATGACACACAGGAAAAGAAACAAACAATTCTGCAAGATGTTTCCCCGAGCATAAATCTTTATCAAAATAGTTCTGCTTGGTGTAAACACCTGGGACATGATAAAAGAAGGCCCACTTCAGGAGTTGCAATTGCAAGAAAATTACCTTGTGGCCTGTTCCTCATATGTGGAGATAGAGCCTGGCCAGGGATTCCTGGAAAAATAAAATGAGGACCTTGTACCATCGGTCGCCTGGGACTGTTGACACCAACTCAGAAACTTTTATTAAATCACACTCACCTTCATACACATGTACGATATAAGCGTAGTTTAGTATTGACACTTGCATGTAAAGACGACACATGGTTGTGGAATCGTGCTGAGATTGTAGCTTATTCAGTGCTTGCCCCTGAAGTAGCAGTAGCTAAAGCATTAGGACCACTAAACAGAATGGCTTTTACAAAACTTTTTGAGTTTTGTATCAATTGGCAACGGATGTAGATAGTGTACGTCATGCTACACTTCAAAATAGAGCTGGCTGTCGATTTTTTGCTTTTAGCACATGGGCACAGGTGTCAGGATTTTGAGGGAATGTGTTGTATGAATCTATCAGACCATTCTGACTCTATATACAAGAGTTTAGCAGACTTGCAGGTGACAACTCAAAAGATAACACAGGACACAGAATTTTTTGGCATTGATGGGCGGTTGAATGGATGAGGTCTTAGTGCCTGGATCAAGAAAGTAACAAAACTATGCCTTTATTGCCTCCTAGTGCTTATAATAATTGTCTTGCTACTACCGTGTTTGTTATCCTTTCTGCAAAGGGCCCTACAGGGGATGATAAACTCGGCTTTCATAGCCAAAAAACAAAAGGGAGGAATTGTGGGAAACGACTGGACTGTAGGCCTTGAATTTGAGCAGTTGCAGCTGTGAAGTTGTAAGGAATGTAAACAATCCAGGATGAAAAAGTAGAAAAGGAGAAAAACTGCTGTAAATAACAGGTGCTGGTTTTGAGATTTGCCAGCACACAAAGAAGTGTTGACCACCTGTCAAAAGATGAGCAGGAGTACCTGACCAATGAAATATAATATGCTTGCGCGTGGACAGAGAAAAATAATATAAATCTAAGCCTATTGTAAATAAAGATGCCTTGTGCCTTTGCCTGCCTAATTGCTGCCTGAGCGCATTCTTGACCATCATCACAGAAAGACTGGAAAGGGACTTTTCACAAGAGCATGTAGTGATAGCACAAGGAGTAATGACTTTAAACTGGAAGAGGGTAGATTTAGCTTTGATATTAGGGAGAAAATCTTTACTTTGAGGATGGTGAGGCACTGAAACAAGCTGCCCAGAGAAACTGTGGATGCTCCAACCCCAAAAATCTTCAAGCCCAGGCTGGATGGGGCTCTGAACAACACAGTCCAGTGGAAGGTTGGAATGGCAACCCCAATGGCAGTGGAGGTTGGAACTAAAAACCTTTAAGATCCCTTCCAACCCAAAACCTTCTGCGATTCTATGAAAAAAAAAGACAGCTTAAACATTTATTAGGATAAGAGTTATGTTTCCAAATGGATATTAACCTCTGATCATAACTAATGAAAAAGTTACTACTGAATCTTAAGACATTGGAGGAAATATAAGCTCTCTTGAAGTTTGCCTAGCTTTGACTTTAAACAGGGTATGATTCAGTTAACAGAACAGATTAAAAACTAAATCTAAAAGGGTGCTAATTGTTACATTTAATGCTTATCTGAAAGGTTGTTCCATCTGAAAACAACCATTTAATGAGAAATAGAGAGTAAAGAGATGCTTACATATATTTATTTTGGTTTCTGTTAATAAAGCAAATTGGCAGAGGGTCATAAAGTTAGTCTTAGATTTTTGAGATCAGTATAGAGAAATGTACTAAAAATGTTATTGTTTTTTTTCCTGTAACTGCAGAAAGGATGTTAGCAGCAAACCCTTTGTGGTGGTGTTAGGAAAGGTAATAGCAGATACCAACATTTTACAGTGTTTCTAAGTCCTGTCAGTTTCTATGCTGACTTAAAACTGATCGTTAACTAGAACTCAAAATGCACACTCTTTAATTTTAAAGTGTCAATTTCCATTCATGAGGCAAGACCTTACAAATACCAGTAAAAAAAACTAGTGACAAACTCTTGTGATATCGGGTCTGCTAATGGTCTTTCTTGTACTGAATTGCATCAGATTACCAGCAGTCTGAGAACCTGTTTTCTATTACTTCTCTCAGTCATGATAAAAAAATCTGAATTAATACAAATTCTAAGTGGAAGAGGATGATAATACTAATACTAAGTGGAAGAAGGTGAAGAGTTTCTTACCAGCTGGTTATCTTCTGTGTATCTCATCTTCACATTACCTGAAGCTTTCCTGCGACTGGTTTTGCATTGTAAAGATAATGTATTTCTAAGAACCTGGGAAAAGTGTTTGATCTTTTACCTCAATTTTTTGGATTAAATTTGTCGATTTTGCAACACTATAATTTTGTAGTTACAAGGTTTAAATCCAGGGTGCAACAAATGAAACCACCATTTGGATTAGGCTGGTAGTGGAATGAGGTTTTAGGTATTGTAATTCTACAGAAAGAAAGATTTTGATTTATCATGGATATATAAATATCTGTCACTGATCTCCAGAGAAGTGAGGGTCCTTGCTTTACAGCACAATTAAGGTAAAATGATGTCACTAAATTTGAAAGAGTTGAAGGTAAGTAAACTTAGTCCATTAGGGGCAAACAGAAGTCAAACTTTCTTCCTAGATGTTTTTATAACATTCACTATTAAACTTCTCTATTATGGAAAATTATTAAAACTCCCTTACTCTGCTGAGGAAAGTCATATCTGCTTAACGCATGAACAATTCATAGGTAGTTCTGGAAGTGAAATTTCAGATCTCAGGCCATGTAATAAAGTTCAAAAAAAGTCTCTAAATTTCCTGGTGAAAATTAACACTCCAAAGTTGTTTTTTGTTTATTTATTTTATTTTACTGACAAAAGATCAATACTCTTCTCTGAAAAAAAGATTATTAAAACTCTATAAACATCTATGACGGTCAATATATTTGCTTCTGCAGACATGTTACATACCCACTATTACTTTTTGTGTTAAACTAATAAAAAAAGTTGAGACAGTTTTTGGCATACATTTTAGATAATGCAGTGTATGCTGGTTGGTACCACAGAGCCTTAATAAATTTAACTGTGTTCCATATATCAGTCCACAGTGTGATAATATTACATAATCAGGCAAGGTATTGCCTTCATACTTTGCAAACCCTTTGACCATGTAATTGATCTCCTTTTTTTTTTTTTCCCTGCTTGGAGAACTTCACATTCTAAAAAGAAACTATATTTTAGTGTTTGACGTCTATGATTTTCTTGATTCATTCTGAAGTTACTATAATATAATGGGGAAAACATGCATAAACACAGAGTTTATTTGCAAGATGCATCTGAATCACCTACTTAATAGGTGTTCTCAAAGTTTGTGGACAGAGTTGTATGGATTTCTTGCATGTAACTTTCTTCCTTGCATGTGTTACCAGAGTGTATTTGTATATGTTCAATTTAATATTTCTTTGCATGAGCTCCTTCCCAGCTCTGCCAAGTGCACACCAATGTTGAGTTCACAGTTAATATCGGTGGATATCATGATTTAAAATCTTTGCAAAATGACCAGACCCACTACTAAGGTAAATCAACCCTGGAGCATTTTTATGAATATTAATATTTTCAGCTCAATAACTACATTTTTTTTTTCTTTTCTTTATTTGTTTTTGTTTGGACAATTTGGTGGTCCCATTTGAAGGTGTTTCAAATTTGGTACTCATTCTATGTCTAAAATCCTGAAGACAAAATCATAAAGGTGAAAATATATGTGAGTTGATAGATGTGCTGTCTGTATTTCTGAGCTATTTAACATCTTGACATGTGACCTGCACTGCTGACTTTGTAATATGATTTACATAATTTCAATAAATGAACAGTTTAAGGTTAAAAGCTCTGAAATGCTCAAGATGAATTTATCTAGGATGTACTGTGATGGTCGTACTGTTGTTTAATCTATACACAACTAAAACAACATTGTAATTTCCAATACAGTGCTAACTGAGATGTGGTCCTTTTTATGGTAATTTTACCTAGTGTTGCTCAGTATTGAGAAAAAAAGAACCTGAGAGAAAAACAGACATATCTCAGAAAGCAGCTGTTTCCTGGTAAAAAATAACTTCAAATAACTGTAAGAAAAAAGTTTGTTCCACTTTTGTCATTGATTTTCCACGGTGGATGCTTTGATAAGTAAATAATATGTGTCTAAGGCTATGAATGGGATTATTGTCTCAATCCTATCTTCTAGAGGATTACTGTATTTCTAAATAATGTAAATCTGCTCAGGTGCTACAATGCTAAGAATGCAGTCATAACAGCAAGAGAAAGATTCAGACATTTAAGGAATTTCTGTTGTATACAAAATCCAGACACAAGCAGAATATTCTAGTATGTAGGACACTGGTTTGGAATTAAGAATAAGAATATTTTTCCTAGATTTACCAATAATTTACAACCTTTAAGAAAATTACTAAACCATCAGCAGTTTTCAGCCATGAAATTTGAATATTTCTGTTCGGTAACTTACTTTGAGATCTATGAATATAAAGAGCAACGTAAGCTATAGGGATTCATATTATGCAGCCATTTCAAATCAAGTGAAATATGTGCTACACAGAACACTGCAATAGAATATGGTTGAAAGGTACCTCCTATTTAAAAAAAAAATTTCTCCTTTGCAAAATCTGTCTCTTTCCCACTCTACTCCTTTAAAAGACGTTTTGCTATTCTGTACAGAAACATATTTTCCTTTAGAAACATTTTTAAGGTAAGCCTGATGCTGAAATAATATTTTTTTGTTTTTCCAAATGCCAGTTCCAGATATATGTACAAATTCATTATTTATTCAAGAATTTACTTCTGTTTAATCTCTTACTAGTGTCAAACAAAGAGCGTAAGAGGGAAGAGGACTTGTTTCACAGTGTTTCTTTCTTTCTTTCTCCTCAGACAACTGCTTCTTATTGAGGTTCAGATTCTGCTTATAATTATGCTAAAAATATCAAACTTTATGACAGTTACTTAGTCCAAATATATATAGAAGGAACCATTAAAAGATATGGACCAGGCTAATTTATGTCAATGCCAGATACAATATGAGAAGAAAGGAAGATGTTGAAGAAAGTAAACTTCTTCATAGGGTGGAAGCTAGAAGGTGAAAGGTTTGAGCTCGTGTTCAGGTGATGCTACATTTTGGGGTTGGGAAAGGAAAGACAGTTTCTGTCCCTTAGCCAGTGAAGATCTTCCAAAACTTGTAAGTTAGTTCCCCCTTACATCTGACTTGTTGCCAAATCATATCTCCACACAGTGTTCTACAAACAAGTCTTCTGTGCTTCCTGGGGTTTGCCTTTCAGCCTGGGTACAGGAATATGATGAAAATTATTTGACTGGTATCCTGAAGAGTTTAGGAGACACTACAATACTCAAAATTGATTTGGTCTGGTTTTCTGATGGCCTGGGAAATCCTGGCTTTGTCTACATCACATAAGACCATGGAGTCTGGACCACAAATTCCAGATTTCTAAAACCTTCTACTAGAAAGATTTGAGATGTGTATACTGCACATATCTCTCATAGCAGAGACTGGATATAGAATATTCAGAAGTATTATTAAGAATTAATCTATTTTGTGTTTTAGCTATTAAATTTTTCCAATAGTTTTCACAACGAAGAATGAGACAGAGCAGCTGAGTTACTGCAACCCTACAAATAACATTGTCAGAGCTGTTTTAGTCCTCCCCACTCTTACACTCGCTTCTTCCCCCTATTCAGCCCTGTCATTTATAACAGTGTAAATCAGTAAGTTTGGGGCTAAATTTTTAATGCTTAATCTCAGTCCAAAAAAAAATTTTTTTTGGAAGAGTTAATAAATGTATTCCAGACTTCCCTTGCACTGAGATTCTGATTGGCTGTGAGTTCAACAAGTTGCTAGAACTCAGTTATATCTCTGATTAGGGATCACTCTACTTAGCTAGATGTGTACTTCTTGTTAAATTTTGTCTAACATGAAAGGAAAGTTATATTTGAGGGGGGTTTTTTTTGCGGGGGGACTGGTGTTTGTTCATTTTCTTTTTAATAAGTGCAAAAAAGGTCTAGAAGAGTGTTATTTTTAGATTTTCTCTCTCTCTCTCTCTCTCTTTTTTTTTTTTTTAATTAGAAAAGTAGATCCTGTCTAGACTTCTGAGACTTTGGTGAGCGTAGGCTAATGAAGTGATGGCTAATGAAGTGACAACATGTGATATACTTTAGAACTTTGTGACAACATATGATATACTTTAGAACTTTGTAGCAGGGCAGACCATAACCCTCACTAGCCTATGATTTCTTGTCTGTAGATCATATTAGTGTATTATAAGAGAATTACAGAGGAACTGGGCACAGGGAGTACCCTTCCCCTATTTTGCCCTCCTATTTTCCAGCAACCAAGATACAGGACATCCTGAGTTTGATTTTGTGCTTAGAGTGTTCATCTCAGTGATTAATGGCATCAGAAGATACGAGAGAGAAAGATGTAAAATTGTCTTGTGATACCTAACTGGTAGAAGAGACATTTTCATGCAGGTAATGTCTTTCCTTTCCCCAGTAGAAGTTTGCTGGGAGTGAATAACAGTGCAGGAGAACAGACCTGTAGTTTGGAAATACTGCACTGGGTTTAGCGGAGAAGAAAAGCTTGCATAACTGCAAGGAAGAACTGAGGGTGGAAGATGACTTTTTTGACTATGTGGAAAAAGAGAAACAAGTTGAAAAAGAAAAAAAAGGATCAAATAAAATTCATATGCAAAATTTTATCCACAATATAATAAAATAACTGAAGTTCTGTAACATTTAAGGAAATGTACAAAATGGTACTTGCTGAATGTCATGCTATTGAGATTTTTAAGGGCTACAGTTGGTCTAGTCATATTGGAACAGTCTAGCTTCTGGAACACTAGTTGGAGCTTAACACTTGGAGTCAACCTATAGGCTGAAGTATTTGTGTTTCCTGTTGGCATCTCCTTCAGCCCTCTTTTTTTGACCTTCAGCTAAGGAAGACACTGTCAATTTGGATAAGTGTTTTCTCAGCTAAAACATGCAGTGCATCAGGAGGAACTGAAAGTCTAAAAGTTCCAAATTTCCGCCTATTGTTTACAAGTAAAATACAAATATGAACAGCAGGAGATTGACTTTTAAAACAGACCAGTGTTGCCACACATTTATAGGATGACTCCTTGTCATGGTTTGAGATAGCCCCAAAATCCAATTCTCTAGCTCCATCCCCCCTCCCACATCTCAACCTAATGTGAGATGGGTTTTTCCAGACAAAACACAACAAGACTCAGAATGGGGGAAAGGAAATATATTACAATGACTGTACAAATAAATACTATAACACATTATACACAAAATCACAACTATCTCTACCATGACATATAGTATTTACAATGGATCAGATCTCCTCTCCCCTCCAAATAAAAGTCCAGGAGGGGAAAGAAGGACAGATCCTTTCCAGTCTCTCAGGGCAGCAGTTTCTTCTAAGGCAGCAGATTCTCTTCATCTCATACATGCAGCAGTAACTGGATTGTTGTAGCTGGATCTCTGTTCAGTACACACAAGGGGGTCTCCAGGCCCCTCAGCCCGTCGTCTCCAAAACGAGGGTCTTTCTCTTCCGTGGACTGCGTAGCAGGGACAAGCTCGCGTCACCACGTCATACCACGAAGCTCAGGGGTCTTCGTGGCAGTCCCTTTCCTCAGGGGATTCAAATTCCCCTTTGCAGAGCTCTGTGCTCTGCCTCAAGGCTGCTGGCTTAGCAGCAGCAGCGAGGGGGGCCAAGGTCAACCCCCTCGCATTCCTTCTCCATCCTGGTCCAGCTTCCCAGGACGCTCTGAGCTTCTCAGCTCCTCTCTGCAAGTGCTGTAGCACTCCAATGCTCTTTCAAGCAAGAGTCCATCATCTTCCTCCTTCCAGGAGGTCTTAAAGGAGTTTGGGGGGGGGGGGTCTGGTACAGTTCCTACCCCCAGAACTCCAAAGCTCTGCTGCGGGCTCTCTTCTGCTGCTTCCTCCGGTTCAGTTCTTATCTGTCCTGGCTCTTATCCAGAGTCTCTGGACACTGCCGCCGCTTCTGCTCTGTCTCTGTAGCCCCCAGCTGGGGCTGGGGGGGCCAGAGGCCCCGAGGGGCTCCGAGCCCCTTTCCTCGTGGTCTCACAACATGGCAACTTCTTCTACCAACCAAACTACAACCCCTTCTCTTCCGGTGCTTGTGATATGTTTACATTTCTGCAGGAGCGCTAATTGGGCAGAACTTCAAAACTTCCAGGGGTCTCCACCCCTGGGGGTTACCACTTTTTCAGCCTCTGGGGGAAAACAAGGTTCAAACCACTACACTCCTCTTCAAATCTCTCTATAGGCTTCCCTTCATCTTCTCCATCTGATTTAAACTCTTGCTTCCTGACTGGTAGTTGTCTATGGCCTGTGCAGCATGGCACAGAAAGGAGACATATGGAGGCAAAACAGTGAAAACTTTTGGAGGAGCAAACACAGGGAAAGTGTGAGAGACTAGAAAATGTAATCAGTGGCTGGGCTTCCAGTTGGAAACTGCGTGGTGGCCTCTGGTAGTGAACAAGTCAGGCAAAACAGTAGTTCCTCTTGCTTTGTAACTCAAATTTTTACTAGGTCAGGAGTGTCTCAGGAAATCCCTCCATCTACCAGACTTCTGAACATTAGCTGTCTGCTTAATATATATTTAACTATTTCTGGCTTTTGATTTTTCTCTTTACTTCCTATCGTACATTATTTCCTCACTCCCATCCTCTTTTAGCATTGCCTATGATAAAATCCTAGTCTTTCCTCTGTTGTCCGTAAAAATTTTTACCTAACCCACTTGAGCTAACTCTGTACTTTTTAAAATTTTTTCTACCAAACTTTCCTAGCTTTCTCTATAAGTATATTTGTTGCCAGTTATCTGCAGATGCTAAAACTTCATGTTTTTATCAATTTTGTTAAGGTACTATTCTTCTGTACTTCCATTTGCACAAGCAAGTCATGATCTGAACTTCACCATTTTTCCTCTTCCTACCAATCACCTTTCATCTGTTTAAATACAATCTCCATCTAATTTGAAGATCACCTCATTGTCATTGATGCAACCCTGTGAATATAGTAAGGACCTTTTTCTCTAACTGTAGTTGGCCCACAGTACAGAAAAATTATTCTTGCTGACTTTTATGTCTGAAGATAGAAATGCATTATGAGGAAAAGTTATGAAAGTGTGAGATTAGTCCTAGCTTGAAGATTAATTTTGTTTTCAGAGTACTAAGAGGTTTAGAGGCTTATTGGAATACTCAGTGGATTCCTATCAAAAAACATATACTTCCCAAAAACTTTTCAAGTCCTTGATACTGTTGCCATTTCCTCTTGAAGTTTCTATGGATCATTTGCAGAGCTTACACTACAGAAATCTTTATTCAGAAGGTAACAACTAGCATCTTTCCAGCAAGGTGTTAGACACCAGATCAGTAATTATTGGATCAGAACTACCTTGTGGGGATTGCATGTATGTGTGTGTGTGGAAGGAGAAGGAATGGGTCAAACCTTACAGAGGTGAGGTGGGATCACATCCCTCGTGGCACACCCCAGGAGCTCACATGGGGAAGGCCTGGAGTAGCTGTCAGACACAAGCAGCCTGGGAAAATTATAAGACATCACACCTCCCGGAGCCCTTAAGCCAGCCTCATATTGGCAGGGACAGTGAGGACACTGTCCCTCACCCTGGCTTGGAACCCCGAAGTACCTGGTGGGTCAGAGGCCCCGCCTACAGGGTTTGCCATAAGGACCAGAGCAGATAAAACCAAAGGCTTCTGTTTGCCACATATCATGGCCCTGCCACTTGGACGTGTGAGAGCTGGTCTTCCACAAGGTTCCAATGGTAGCTATATAATCTGACTCTCTCTCTTTCTCGTTCTCTCTTCTTACTCCCTCTGCTTCACTTTCTTTCTTCCTTTCTTGATGCTTTGGGTGACTTGGAGCTGAAGAGGTTGAATTTTGATTTAAGTGTTGTGGAGGGGTTGCATTTTGACTTAAATGTTGTGGATTAGGGTGGGCTGGGTCAGTATTGTGGTAGAACATTTTGTCTAGCTCGTGTGATGCCCTTTTGAACTTTTGTCAGATTCCTTTCATTTTTCCCCTAAATTATCAATAAAAATACCTCTTGGGAACAAGTCTGTGGCTTATTCTCTTGATGCTATCTTGAGGTATTGTTAAACGCTGCAGGGCTGCTTCTGTGTGGGCAACAAGGGTGGCGTCATCAGCATAAAGCAGCTCCCAGACAAGATGGTTTAAGGTCTTGGTGTGGGCCTTCAGTCGCCTTAGATTGAATAGACTTCCATCAGTACGGTATCGAATGTAGATACAGTCCTGATCATCGAGGTCTGCTGTGGCCCTTTGGAGCATCATGCTAAAGAAGATGGCAAATAGGGTAGGAGCAAGAACGCAGCCTTGTTTCACATCATTCTTAATTAAAAAGGGCTCAGAAAGTGTGTTGCCATATCTGACTTGGCTGTGCTGATCCTCATAGAGTGAGATGATCATTTTAAGAAACTTGAGGGGACAACCTAAACGTTCCAAAATCTGCCTTTTCTGCTCACAGTATCAAAAGCCTTGGTGAGGTCGACAAAGGTTACATAGAGACCTTTGTTCTGTTCCCTACACTTCTCTTGCAGTTGTCTGAGGGCAAATACCATGTCTGTGGTGCTCCTGTTGGCTCTGAAACCACACTGACATTCAGGTAGAATTCCTTCTGCTATAGTGGGTATTAGTCTGTTCAAGAGTATTCTTGCCAGGATTTTACCAGCAATGGAGAGCAGAGTAATACCACGATAGTTTGAGCAATCTGATTTAATACCTTTCTTCTTGTACAAAGTGATGATGACTGCATCATGAAGGTCTGATGGTAGTTCACCGAGCTCCCAACAGCGCACCTGCGTCTCCTAGAATGCTTCCATCAACGCTGCCTCCATACAATCCTTAACATCCGCTGGTCGGATTATGTGACCAATACATCTGTACTAGAACAAGCTGCTGTCACAAGTATTGAGGCCATGTTACTGAGAACGCAGCTGCAATGGGCTGGGCACATCTCAAGGATGAAGGACCACCACCTCCCTAAGATCTTGCTCTATGGTGAACTTGCCACTGGCTGCCACATGAGAAGAGCCCCGAAGAGAAGATACAAGGATTCCCTGAAACAACATCTCAGCCTTGGCCTTATTGATCACCATAACTGGTCTACTCTGGCCTCCAATCGGGAGGCCTGGAGACACACCATCTATAACGCTGCTGCCTCCTTTGAGAACACACGCAGGATCACTCTCGAGGAAAAAAGGCAACACAGAAAGAACCGTGTCTTGCAGAATACACCATCTAAGGAGTCTCTGCTGTGCCTTTTGCAGTCGGATATGTCTGTCAATTGGCCTCATAAGCCGCCAGCGTGCCTGTAGCAAATGTGGATAGTGCCTTCCCAAATCTTCGTTTGCGAAGCCTAGCCATGATCTTGAGGTATTAAAGAATCCTATATACATACATTAAAGTAAAACTCCTGACTGAGCTCATGAGCCCACAACTCTGGGGCTGGAGTGTTACACAAGGTCTGGATTTTCAGCATTGTTCTTTTCAAATCAGGTCAACATCTTGTAGTATCAGGTTAAGGAAGCTGTGAATCTAGTCTGAAATGACCATTCTGGGAGGGAGAGACAACTTATTGAATAGTTGCATTAATTCCTGCTTCTTAGTATGGATTACATGCAGCAGGGGAGGGGAAAAATTGTGATATAATGTAAAACATAATGTGTTGTCTTTAATTGTACACCAACAAGACACCTAGCTGTCCATGTATTTTAATATCTACCTACTGGCTATTGTAATGGCAAGGGGCAAGAAACCCTCATTTATAAAACATTGATTTCACTGGGAGCTAATTTTGTGGTAGCTGGGAAAACCAGCACCTCCCTGGTTTATCTCCTGGTTCTCACTTCAGTGGCCTCAGTTTCCTGACACATGAATGAAGCAGTTCAGGATCCTTCGTCAAGTCAGATGGTTGTAGATACTTAGTCTGCAATAGTACTGATTCTTCGACCTCAAAGCCTCCTTCACAATGCCAGAAGTATGGGACTTTTCTTTGTATTAGATATAGGCCTGAATAAAAGAGAAATTTCTGACTTCTGATGACAGTAGCTTATACTTCAGAGGTGTACTTTTCCCTTTGTATTTCAGCAAAGGGTTTTTTGGTGGTTTTGGGAGGGTTTTTTGTTTGTTTGTTTGTTTGGTTGGTTGTGGTTTTTTTACAAAAAGGGTTTTATCTGGATTAAAAACCTCTGGTAGCATTCACTTACATGCTTGGATTGACTCTTCAGCTGCATGAAATGTGATTAAAGAGGTTCTGCTTCAAGAATGACTCTTGAACTTGGGCCAATTGACTTTTGACAAATCAGAGTTAAGGGATATGTGTATGTGAAAGCATGTGTGTCTTTTATTCTGCTTCTTTAAGGTCTGTCTGATTTTGGAAAAAAAAATGTAACAATGAAACTTACAGTAGCTAGGATTATGGAAGAACTATCTGCTAAAGAACCATTCACTGTATCACCCAATCTGCTTGGCATTATAGTTCATGGTAAAGGAGTCATTAATTTGAGGCCAATTTAGATCCCATGAGCTTAATTGACAGGGAAAAAAATGGCATAAGGTTATAAAATAGAAGTTTCAGAGGAAACTGAAGAAGAATTTAATATTAGAGTGTGTCAGTCTCACTAGCAATCCTTGAACTCTCAGACAAACTACTTTGGATTGTGGTATAATCCTTAAAATTTCAAATATCGAATTTTCCTAGTTACAGTCTGGGACCAGTTTATCACTGTGTGGGTATAACCAAAACTGTGTATTCTACACCTTCTGTGTCACTTCTGATGGACTGCTAATAAAGGGATCCTTTGAAGAAGCTGCCCAGGGCACACCTGACACCTCAGGCTACAAGCCGGGTGTTAAAGAAACCCTGTGAGGCAGGGGAATGTTCTTTTGTTTGCACGCCAATGACTCAGTTGTGATAACTCCCCTCCGGAAAGGTATTAACACCTTTACACCCAGTCTGAGGGGTAATCTCTGCTAATGTGAGACAATGGACTGGCATAACAGTCAGCTGCAACACCTAGACCATCAAAGTTTCCAAAAATATCCCATGACTCACAGAATTAAATCACCCATTGTGAAACTCCTCGTCCTTGGGGAGGTACTGGGCTTTCCCTCTCGAATTTGAGCATATATAAACTTAGGGTTTTGGGGCTTCTGGTACCACCCATAGGATCCAGAGGAGGACCAGAACTCCAATAGGACTGCGACTGCTGCTCTTGACACGACTGCGATCATGACTTCAACAGAACCGTGACCATCACCCAGAACAACAGGTTTTCCTTTCCTTTTGGAACCACGTAGTGCTCAGCATAGGGACCAAGGAACACCTTTCTGTTCTTGTCCCAGGGTGCTGGGTTATACATCTGCCTTTGTAGGTTAAAACTAGTTTTCTCTGTATCACTGTATTTATTGTAATCTTCTCAGTAAATTGTAACTCTGACTTGTAATCTCTTTAGTTGGGTTCATTTCTCATGCCAGTTTATTGTAAAACCAGGACACAGTTGTAATGCAGGGTTCATGCTCCCCTGCATAACGTTAAAAACTTTGACATGTTGTTGTACTTGTTTTGATATGCTGGAAAAATATGTGTATGTCTCCTTATTTTTCTTTCCCATGCATGTGTGTGCACATACACACACAAAGACACCAACACTTGCCTTCCACAAATCCAGGAAAAACAGAAACCAGTTTGCAAATAGTATAACCATTAGAAGAATGAGTATACCATTTCTATACATAAACATAGAAGACAATCTTTAAAATATTTGGGGACATCAGTAAATGCATGCTAGGCACAGACTTAATAGATGTTAGGAGCTTAAATATCTTTATTAATACCCGATCTATTGCAGTGTTATAAGTGTTCATTTTGAGAGTTGGATTTTAAGATTTCCAAACTTTTAGAGTATAAGTTGGCAATGTGAGGCTGACATGGCACCTTATTTTTTTTTTTATTTTTAGACATATAGCTGGTCAATTGAGCTATATATTTTACAGACTCTTGAAATTCACAGCAAACACCTTTGTAGGCACAGATAGAGAGTTATGTGGGATGGAATTGTAAAGGTTTAGCCTGGAATGGCTTCTGAGGAGGAAGGCTTGGCTTTTTGGAAATGAAGATAAATAAGATACAGTCTTAGTCCAGGTAAAAGCTGGACTCAATGACTTGTCTCGTAAATCTTTGGGTAGATATTCAGATAAAGCTAAATATCCGCCTTTTAAATAATTTTTCTAATTCTTGTCTATTGTGCTTTCAATTTCTACTCCTTCTGTCAATGGAAAAAGCTATGTCATCTCATCTGAATCCTGCCAGGTAAAATAAGTTCTAATAATTTAACTCACCAATGAAAGAGGTTTAAGCTACTCCTGATCAATCTTCTAAAGTGGATTAGGACTCACTCACATGATATTTTAATTGGAAGTTACAGAAGAGTAATGAGCAGGAAGTAGAAGTGAGGAAGTAGAGCATCTTTACTGACACAAACAGAGCTAGAAGAAGACACATCTATGATTTTAGAAGTCCCCTTGATTGTACACAAATTAAGGTAAAGAGTAGCACTCCAGTAAGTTTTCAGTGATGAAGCAGCATCCCAACAGCTTTATTTGATGGCTCATACTGTGCACAAATTGAAGGGAAACATTAAACCTGTAGTACTTCTAAGCTGGAAGCTATACAATATTCATGCATAAATATCTCTTTGAATAAACCTTGCTATAGTTCACAATGAGTAAGAGATAGATATTGGATGTTTGTGCATGGCTAACAGTACTGCAAGCTTGAGTGCTCCTTGACTGTAGATACATTTTTCAGAGCTGGTTAAAAGGCACATCCATTTCATTCAAGTCCAATAGTGGTAATCGTTGATTTTAGTTGAAGCTGAGCACAAAAACAGCTTTTCCTTTTGTTACTTAAAAAAAAAAAACACCTCTCCAAATGAAAAACTTTGCTTCAAACTACTCCCTAAGAGTAGTTTAATTAAAAGAACTTGTCAAAATATATGTTGCAAAAACTGTTCTTGTTGAATTTTTTTGAGCTTTAGTTTTCAGCACTGTCTTCAGTGCTACAGAGATGATGCATATCTTAACTTGACCTTCCCTAGTACTTGGTGCGTGAAACTCCTAATAGATGGACAAAGCAAATTTTTAATAAGAGGCTTTTCTTTATTATAAACCATCATCAAAGAGTACATAAGTTCTGGGTTACACAAAATTTCTGGTATTCACCTTTTCTTTTTTCTCCAAATATACCCTTTTGGCATTTTTCCTTCTTTAAAAAGACTCAGCTTCTAATGATTAATAACTCAAACATTTGACCACCTGCAGTGATCACCCAGGTGCTGTAAGAGACTGGACTATTGATGCTGATGGCTCAGTCAGCAGCATGCTTTGCTGACAATGTGCAGACTGGCCACCCAAGCCAGGGATTGAAGGCGTGCACATCCAACACCTCAGGCTAGAAGCTGGGTGTTAAACTAGATAAGGAAAGAGGAAAATCCTGTGAGGTGGGATAGTGTTTCTTTTTCCTTACACAGATGACTCAGCTGTGATAACTCCTCAGAACATTCACAGCCAACCTGAAAGAATTCATCTCTTGTTGATGAGCCATAATGGGCCATAATGGACTCAGCTGCACTGACTTAAGAGACAGCTGGAACATCTTACAAGGTGTCAAAAACTCCCGAAGTATCTCATGACTCACAGTATTATATCAGCCAATGTAAAACTCCCTGTCCCAGGGGAGGTACCAGAGGTGTTCCCACCTGAACTTGAGCATATTTAACTCTCAGTTTCAAGGCTTCTCTCACAACCTGGGGCTTCCACCATCACCACCTTGATGGACCCAGACCACCATTTTGAAAGGACTGTAATGACCACTTTAACCAATGAACACTGAAATTGCAACAACCAAATTGCTGGGTCCAGTGGTGTCTTGTGGATCTTTCCAGTCATGTGGGGGAGGTGCAGCCTTGCTCTGTCTCCCTGTACTGGCACCGCAGCCTCACTCCAGTGACATGCAAGCATCTGTCAGTATGGTGTTTTCTGCCGACTCTGCTCTTCAATTGTTCCTGCCAGGTTTCTCGGACATGGGGGAGGCAAACTATTTGGAAGGACAACCATCTTGGCTTTGTCATGTGGCCACTTGTGTTTTTTCCACTTGGGGGATGCAGCTGCCATCTCGATTTGGTCTGCTGGGTGGAGCTTGAGAAGTTTCTCCTCATCAGCTACTTTAGCTGAATTTTATCAATATTGTTATTAGCACTCTTCATGGTAAAGAGTTATCTTTTCACTTACATCTGTATGTATTTGGTCTCTCTCTCTCTGGATCTGAGCAAACCAGGGGTATTGAATCTGAGAGAGGAGACTCTGTTCAAGGTCTCCACCCCTCCAAATTGTCTCAAAATGAAACAACGTAGAAAGAAGCAAAGATGGAAAGCTGATTCTGCTCATGTTATCCACAAGACTGCCTCTGGGCTTATTCACATAGCTAGATAATTTACTTTCTGTTAAATTTGAATTTACTTATCAGCAAGCCTGAGCTTATTGTACACATTACTGACGAATAAGCATCTTGTTGAATAAAAGAATCAGAATTTGCTCCAGAATAATAATTATGAAGTGCCATGTAAGTAAAATTTTACAAGACTGGTGAGTGAGAAGAGTCAGATCAGATATCTCTAATTTTCAGGCTTTGTTGTAAGGTTTCCTGGAGGACTCTTTGTGCTTACCAGAAGGTATTCATTACATAGTCCAGAAAGATGACACTGCTGAAATTCAACATTTGGACACAATTTTTCACAAGGAGGTCTAAAACTGTTTTACTGTTTTCCCCAAGAAGATGTGGGTAACCAACTTTTTGGTTGGTTAAAAACCAATTCTACATCTAATTTAAAAGCTGTGGAATCTTCATTCTTCAGTATTTTCAAAACTGAACTAGAGAAACCCATGGTTCATCAGATGAAATGATGGCAATAACAGGAGGTAGCGCAGGCCTATCTCTTTTTAAAGCAACATTGTTACAACTATGTGAAGTCTCAGAGTTGAAGGACAGAAAGTGGAAAGGAGGCAGTTTTGAGGGAAAAATTTAGCAGAAATTTTCAATAAATCCTTCCTTTAATCAATTTGTTTTTCATCAAGAGGTAATGTGCGGAATATAGAAATCAGGCTTTGATAGTACAACTCTCATTATTGAAATATGCTGCAATTCAAGAGGTCTTCCTGTGTCAACAGTTTGTTTGTCAGCTCCTCAAAAAAGCAGGAGAAGCAGCATCTGTGAGAATCCTTCTTATTCATTTATATCTTAATTTGCTTAGTTAAATTTAAATAACTTAAAAATCTTTTTCCTGCCGCTGTCATTAGTACCCTACCTCACGGCTAGTATAGTCAAGATATTTGGCTTTTCTAACCAATTCAGTGGGAATGTAACCAGACACCTATCATATCTCTCTTCTATCCACTGTTATAATTATAGGAACGCCTTTGTTAAAAATAGTATATTAGACAAGTAAAAGGAAAAAAACACATTACACATAAATTTGACTACAGATTAATAAATGCTTTATATACCATCTGGTCTGCACAGATTTTCTTCATACCGCTAAGCAGCCATAGTCTCCCTGTTCCCATGCACATGAACTGAGAACGTCTATCCAATAATACAGCCATCTTGTTTTGCTCCTATCATAGATGTCATTCAGTACCAGGAATGCCAGTTCCAGGACCCCCTGTGAGCCTATCAGTTCTGAATATCTCTTGATGAATATTTCAATCAATTAGTAAGCAGTTTATTTGGTCCACATTTTTCACAAACTCTACTGTGTTTTAGCTGGTTGCCAAGATGGAGAGTACCTGTGAACAATGACTAACTCAGTTAACCTAATTCAAAGGTACTGCAGGTTTAAAGAACTGAGGAACCATTGCAGTGGAGTCACCCCTGGGAAAATTCACTGACTGCTTGGAACAGGTTGTCCTGACCCTTAAGATTGACTTACTGATATATCTTTACTGGTAATTTTTTTTTTTTTATCATATGGCTTAAAACTCTGTGACTCTTTTGAGAAGGGAAGTCTGGTTTGTTCATGTGCTCTCATCAAGATGAAAAGGTACTTTCACACGAAGCAAAAGAATAAAATATGGAAACCTGTGTTCTTCAGAACTCTTCAAACCTCTTCACTGTGCCTTCCTTGTCCATTAATGGGATCCAAGGATCCATTAATTTGCAATTTTGCTGTATTATTAACCGTTCTTTATAAACATATTATAAAATTCTACAGAACTGGAATGCTCTTTACATTCCTTTTGCAGAAGTATGGGTAGAAAACTTACTATTCTGAATGGTTATTTTCTGGAGTATATTAGCTTGTTGCATTTCATCCTGAACTTAAGATGGTAGTCTAACCTTACAGTAAAGACAAACCAGTTATATGACTTCCATTATTGTGATTTCCTTCTAGTGGTCAAACCTGGCATGCAACAGTATACACAGATAACATGGATCTTATTTACTCTGCATGGTGATCCATAATAATTGGTAATAGTAAAAATTATCCAGAAAACTTATTAGTTATTGGAAATACACTATAAACAGCTGATGTAATGCCAGTTATTAGAAAATGCTAGTGGTTATTTTGGGAAGAAATGAGCTTGTCACTTTCCTTCAACTTCCTTAAAGAATTAACAAGTTTTTCTTACAACCTATGTTCAACAAAAATGAATGTTTTCTCTCTGAATTTCTGTAACGGAGTCCCTGCCTATTAGGTAACTCACAGTTCGCGTTGTCAGTTTTGTGCTAACAAAACAATTCTACACTGAAAGGCCTCTGCAGAGGTCAATTTTTAGGCCACTTTTCAGGCCACTTTTTGGTACTTATTTGTGTGGCTGAAGGTTGCCTTTACTATATGAAAAGATTTTTTTTTCATATTTCCAAAAGTACAGTGACAGTATAAGTTTTAGCAAAGTCAAAACAACATGCTCATCAAGTTTTACTCTGTGTAGGTACAGAGGTGGATTTACTAGAAGAGCGTCAGTTCCAGATATCATAGATACATATGACATGGTACAGTCCCTTGGCCTCAGATTGGCGTTTTTAGGTCTGGATGACAGAGGGATAAAGTACTGTACACCACTTACACTGCAGAGGTACATCCAGTTAAGCTTTAAATTCAAATGCTTAGAGGTTAAAATAAAAGACTTGTAAACCATCAGATTACACAAATCTGTGAGCAAAACAAGTAACATGAAGTGTCTTAATTAAGGTTTTCTGATTGTTTATTCTTAAGATATTACAGATAGTATGTCAAAGGCTCCAGGAAAATAACCCTAAAGTTCAAATTTTCAAGCTAAATAAAAAGTAAACAAAAATATAAATTTATGTATACAGGTAATTACATCCCAAATTGAGCTACAGGATTGTAAAATGACAAAAGGTATAATTTTATGAGAAGCAAAAGATATTCAGTCAAGGTGCAAGGCTGTATCTTCAATTTTATTTTTGTTTGTTTGTTTGGGGTTTTTTTTTGTTTGTTTAACGTGAAGTCTGAAAGGAATTGTGACCTACAATAAGGTTTAAAATATTGATACATTTTGGGAAGAGATACAAAAATATTTCCCGTACATCAGTGATGTGGGATATGATCTTACACACAAAGGATTTTTCAGTAACTTACAGGACCAATATGGGGAATTTAATAAGCAAGAGATTTTTCGGCAAATATGTTGTACACCAGCATCTTTTCCTTCATTTATTAAGGTGCTTTGCTTAATTCACATAAGAATTTGGGTGTCTCACAGTCAACTGGTCTCCATGATAATGACTGAAAACTGTATTATACAGTGAGATTTTATATGGTATCTATTCTTCCTCGTTAGCTCTGAAGTTGAGAACCACACCAAAACTTAGTAAAGGACCACACTGAAACACTTTTCTATCCAAATCTTAGGAGGAATGCTAACAGTATTTTTGCCATCAACTATTTAGTATACATTGTGGTGAAAACAAACCTCAGGAAATATAACACTTAGACAGTTCTATTTTGCAGTAATTCCTGCTAGAATCTGTTTTTTCCAGTAGGAATTGGGTCCTAAGAATGTGGCGTTCTTCTCAGTGAGGTCAGTGGAATGACTCAGTTTCACTCTCCTTCAGAAAACTGCTGTTAAAAAAATAATACATTATATTATATTGCATAACAGTAACTAGGTTTCAATCAATTAAAATGTTATACTTTTGTCACTGGTAGAGGATTATTGTGTCTGAACATGAAAATGCAGGGGCTTCATGATATTTGAAAAGTTAAATTAGCATTTTGAGAAAGGTTGATACTTTTGATTGTAGAATTCATGGCTTTCATTTATCAAAATCTCAATCTTAATTCCATAAGGGACCTCATTCTTTTCAAACACCTACAGTGGATGCAGACTAAATAGGGACATGCCATGCTTCAAAATACGAAATAAATACTCATTTGAGCAGAATATAGTAATTTTAAGGAAGTGGTAGCTCAAGATGGCAGAAGTCAGATCACTCATGTACTGCAGTAGCTCATCTTGAGTTTAGATAACCATTCAGATGACTGAGCCTAATTTTCAATTCACTGAAACACGAGTATTGGACATTAATGTTCTTATCTACGAGCTGACTTCTTCACACTTCAAAATTCACCCTAAATTGTTCATGGCAACAAGTCTTTGTGAAATAGGATGATAAAGGCAATCTGTACTATATCGACTTTCATCTCCATATTATGAACATTTAGTTCAACAATCTGTGAATTTAGTGTTATTAATGAGGGTCATCTGCTCCCTTTGTCTTCTTTTATCTTGCAACACAACTGTCATAACTGTGAACTTCAAGATTGCTGGGTAATTCATTGGTCTTTGATGATCTTTCTTTCTTCTGGAAGCTGTCCTTAACAAAGTAACTGTAGTGGGCAAAATTGTCTACCGATTAGGTAATTAGATAAATAAGTAATAGATTTCAGATAATTCCACAGATAAAAGTCAGATCAGGGAGTATTTTGGTAATTGAATTTGAAGAGACACTCCAGGTGAAGGGGATTCATCAGGAATTACTTTCATTAGCCATTTCAGAGAGCTAGATGAGACACATGTAAAAATCAGACTACAAGTCTGAGAATTTATTCTGTGTTTGAAAAGTCATGTATGTAGGGAGAGAAGAACATCAGAAAGGAACAAGATTCCCCAGAAAGCTGTCATAAAAGACTGATGGAAGCACAAGTCCTGAGAGGAAACTGAGACAAAGTGTATTCAATTGTTTGCTTTGCTAAGATCTGCTTTTCTTCTGTACTTTGACAAGTAAAGAACATTGCTTGGATTCATTCTGCTTAATTGATGTGCCTGGAATAGGAGTCTAATCTCCCAATGATCGTCAGACCAAAGTGAAAAAATGCTAATGATAACATCAATCTGGTCTTCGATAAACTGAAGTGTCCATTCATAATCCTTATTTTAGTATATAAATTGTCTAGGGACAATATTCTCAGAATTTAGTCACCTCAGATATACACTTGCATTTAAGTGATGAAAATGCAGTCCTCACTGTTTCAGAATTCATGTTTACTAAATCTGTGTTCTATGTACTTGTTTCCACATTTTGTTGCCGCATGTCTCTAGAGCAGGAAATAGTAAGCTTACCTGTCTTTGGATAACACTTTTTGAAAAGAACATAGAGAAATACAAGTCTGTTTTTTTGGTGATATAGCACTGGTTGACATGAGCAAGATCTCCCTTTTCCCTGACATAGACATTATAACTCAAATTTACTCTTGATGGTCGATGGAACACTTACTGCAATTACTAATTTTCTTAGATATTGCAAGGTAGAAATTCCACTGGCTTATCAGATTGTTCCTTACCTCCTTTAAACTCTTCCAGACCTGATTATCTGCATACAGCTTTTCTTTATTTGTCTTTTCTTCCCATTGGGATCTACTTATCTCTCAGTTGTCTCAAAACAGCCATGATCCTTTTCTGCAGAAAGGATTAATCTTTGCCAACACATGGGTCCTTACTGAGGCAGGCCCTTAATTTTTTTTTGCCTGCAGTTTCTTTTTTTAGTACTATCTTTTAATGTAAACGAAGTCCTCAGTTCCTGCTTACCAAATGAAGGTGAAATGCAGATCTGAGGTCATTTCAGTTGCAGAAATACCAACTTATTCACATAAAAAACTTCAGAGCAAATATGATGTTTATTTATCATCATGTTTTAAAACAAGACATATTAAGTGCCTTGGATTTTCTTTTGATTTTTTTTTCCTTCTACTCTTTATACACTGTTTTTCTGAGCTTCTAAATGAATAAATGAATGAGAAATGTTCATGTAGGAAAGAACTTTAAATATTAATATTTTCTCTGGTTATCACAAGTAGATAGAGACATGATAGAATTATGCCTACTATATAGTAGAGAAAACATAGAGAAAACACTATCTGCCATTTTACTGAATGTATTCAGTTCTAAGTAGTAGAGAAACTTCATCAGGAATTTATCATTTATGAAAACTATAAATTAGATAAAAGTAATTTTCTTGATCTAATCTGAGAGTCAGAAAATGGCATTTTACCTGTGTAGGGATTTGTTTAATTTAAAAGAAACATTCTTCTAAAACTAATGTGCCTTTTTTTTTTAAATAGAGAATATATTATGAGCAGAAAAAGCAGATTCAAAATATGCAAAAATTACATTTAAACAGAAAATCATATACAATTTATTCTAAAATTATAATAAATAGTTATAATAAACTGCTTGGAAAGCAGTTGTTAGTTTGTGACTATCTATGGAAATCTTTTCCAAGAGTACAGTGATTGAGATGTGGTTGGAATCAAATACGATAAAATTTTGAGATTTCTCTTTCACAAAGTTTTAAGACTCAAATTTTAAAAACCTAGTATTTGAAAGTTGAAGTCTCTGACCTTAAAGCAGTCCAGGGAGCAGATTTTCTCCAGAGTATTTGTTCTCGACTAATCCACAAGAAAATTAAGAGATATAACGGGTTGCTCCTGCTATTTACCATGCCTGAGGAAAAAAAAATTAACTGATCTAAACCTGTTACTTCCTAATCAGGATTATTTTCCCTCATCTTTAAATAAGAATATTTTAAAAAGTGCCCAGAACCAGTACTTTAAAAAGTACATGAAGCATAAATTGGTTTGTACCATATTCCTCTACGAAATACGTTTTTGTTAGGATGTTGGCTTTTGACAGATTTTTGATTCCTACAAGATGGGTGACTTCCACCTAACAAATCACCACACGGTGTACCTTTAATAGCAACAATTCTGGCTTATTTGCTTGATACATTTGTGAGCTTCTCCAACTTATTAAACTCACAAAAAAATTAATTCCCTTTCAAAAAAATTAATTCACTAATTTTCATTTGTTCATAATATAAAGTGGAATCACAAGCTATTACTTTATTAAAACTGCTATCTATATGAATATGGCTCTACAGAACATTGGAAATTTATCTAAGTAGAAAAAGTCAAATAAAGGCTAATTTCAAAGCATTTGTTAAACACAGACTCTGGCCAAAGACATTTTTGAGAGCCCGAAACAAACTAAAACTGGACCATCTGTACTACTTGAGCCATATTCCTTTTCCTTCCAGAAATCAAAATAAACAGTTGCACAAAATGACAGACAGTTTCTCAGAAACACAAGGATATATTTAAGAACAGATTTCAAGTTTTTCATGGTTTTATCCTTGTCAGAGTATCTCTGGGAAGGGTACTTCTTGTTTTGTTTCAGAACATCTATTGGAAATCAAGTAGAGAGAGACATGATAATACCATAAAAAGTAGATTGTGTAAAAGATATAAACCCACACACACAGAAAAATCACATAAATTTGATTTAGATCTGGCTTATAATTTTTGTCTCTCTCTCTCTCTTTCTTTCCTTCTCTTTCAGTAGGCTATATTCCCTTCCTAATCTCATAATCTCCACCCCATACTCCTACACTTCTGTCCTGTTTAACCTTTTTCATAGTAGCTGGTATAATGTGTTTTAGATGTAGTATGAGAATAATGTTTTGTTTTTCTAACTGCATTCTTTCTTGGAATATTTTCCAAGTGGAAAATAAGCCTTCGCCTTCTTCAGATAGGATGTCAAATACATATCTCTGTGTTGTTTTAACTTTCTAAAGCATATAGATGAGGACACCAAGCCAAACTGGGATTTTTAATCAGAGTTTAATAGATACGGCTATTTGTAGCTGGGAGAATGCCGAAACTGAAACCAGTACACCATTGAAAGCTCAACAAAACAATATTTATTAAAAAGAAAGGGCCAACAGCTGCGCTGGGCAGGACACGTCTCAAGGATGAAGGACCACCGCCTCTCTAAGATCTTGCTTTATGGTGAACTTGCCACTGGCTGCCACATGAGAGGAACCCCGAAGAGAAGATACAAGAACTTCCTGAAACAACATCTCAACCTTGGCCATATTGATCAACATCACCAGTCTACTCTGGCCTCCAACCGGGAGGTCTGGAGACACACCATCTATAACACTGCTTATGCCTTTGAGAAAGCGCGCAGGATCACCCTTGAGGAGAAAAGGCAATGAAGAAAGAATCGTGTCTTGCAGAATTTACCACCTAAGGAGCCTTTCTGCTGTGCCTTTTGCAATCAGACATGTCTATCTTGTATTGGCCTTTTTAGCCACCAGCGAGCTTGTGTCAAACGTGGGTAGAGACCTTTCCCAAATCTTCGTTCGCAAAGCCCAGCCCTGACAATGCTCCATTCACTCAGGTGTTGCTTACAAGGTTGTCTTATCGACCCCAGAATGCTCAGAATTCCCCATAGCAGAAGCTGCATCCTCAGAGTGTCGGCAGGCCCACAAGATGGCGGGCATCCCCGCAAAAGGCAATGATTTCCTCCAGGTGAAGCTTGAGTTCACTCCCAGCAAGAGCTATCCACTTTTTATACAATTAACCCGTGACATCTACCTGAGCAGGTGAGGTCAGCACCGCCCAGCTAGAGGCCCCATTATGTAAGTGGTGCCCCTTCTGCACATGCATGTGTACATTGGAACTTCCCCGCACCGAGTGCTACACCTTGGGGGGTCTTTCCTAAATGAGTCTGGGGGCTTACTTCATCCTCCAATAGTAAGGCCCAATTAACTTCAGTTTATAAAAGATACTCCCTTCAAGGATGAAGTTTTCATTTATCAGTGCTTGTTTTCTCATAACTCGGCAGGAAAAGAACAGACTCGCACAGGTGGCTGGGTCAAACACAGACCAAAGGTAGCAGCATCTAATTAAGGATGAATACATTATTAATGGAAATTGTGGGAAAAAATAGCTAAATTAAGTCTGATTTTTTCTTTTTTTTCTACAACAGACAGCTTCCATTCACATTTTTGCTGTTCATATTATCCTAATGAATCCAGATGTTCAAGAAGATGGGCTTTTTAAATTTGTTTTCAGTTGTTTACATTATGGACTACCAAGAGTCCAGTCATTGTCTTTACACTATGTATATATTTCACATAATATTCCTATCTACCAAAGAGAAAGTAATCTGAAATTTAAACTTTTCCAGTTTGTAGGAGTAAGAAAGTGTTGGAGAGGAGTGGATTCATTTTATTAGGAAAACAAGCTTGTTTTCTGTAAGTTGTGACATCATTCTGTACTTTTTGTCTTCTGAGCACTCACCAATCTTCACCCAAAAGAATTCCCATATCTACTTCCAGATGTGATCAAAACCCCGAGTACTTTGTTCTGTCAGCTATGGCAGGAATAATGGACTAATAACGCCAAATTTTTTGCTGGCATGAGTCTGCTAGCTCACTGGAGTTATTCCAGCAAATAACTTGATCACAGTTGTTTAAAGGAAAAGCAATGAGATATTAGTTCTTATAAATCATTTAGCCTCGGAAACATAACTTAGGTATGTATAATAATCCAATGGATAATGTGGGATACGCTACCATACAACATCAGATTTTAGAAAAGAAAGGTAAAGCATTAGTAGCTAACATGACATTATGTTTGCCTATGCCTTATCAAGCGTTGATGGCTAATACAAAATACAGCCTTTTTTAAACACCTACATAATTTCAGTCGTATATATTAAATGATTGTTTCTTTACAGCTGTCACAACCTATTACTGATTACAGCCTACAGTTGTAATCCTCACATTGCAAAATAGGACATGACCTTCAGTCTCTACAGTTGCAGCCAGATCTTCGCAAGTGTGCAATATTTATCTTCCTGGAGATGAAGAATACAGAAGCTAGAAATGGACGCACTATACAGCAATATGTTCAATATCTTACTTTTCAAGAGACCACAGAGAACAACCAGATTTGTGAGTAATTTGATTCTCTTCACCAAGGTCTTTCTGTGCTCGTTATTTTCACACGGAATATCTCTCAAGTGCATAGTGTAGGATATCAGACTTTCTGACCTGGAAGCATAAAAATAACAGGAGTAAAACAGCTTTAATGAGTGGACTCCTGCAGCAATAGGCCTGCTATCTAAGAAGAGTGAAAAAACTTGTTAGCGCTTAACGAGCTCTGAAAATATTTTGGCTTTTTTTGCTTCAATGTTTTCTTTTTCATTTTATTTTTTGTAAAAAGAAACATCCTCTAGTCTCTGTCTCTCTAATAAGTACTTATAGGAAAACTGCTTTTCTTTGAGAAAAGGGAGGCAGCGGAAAGAGAGGTAGAAAGGAAACAGGCTGTTTTCACAGTTTCTTTCAAAAATAATGTTTTAATTCTATTTTGAAAACAGTTAATTGAAGCTTTGAATTAGGTACACAGTTTGTCCATCAAGGTACACTGGTAGGAACTAAGGGTTTGGAGGACCTAGTGAGTTTGAGGGAGTATGTATTGTGGCCAAAAGCAATAGCTGTTGAACACCTTGGCAAAGGGTGCTTGCTTTCATCTGGGAAACAGAAAACTCCATCCAGTGCTTAGTGAAGGCAGTTGAAATCTTCCAGCTGGCTCTAATGAGAATTGCATTGGGTCTCTAGGCTTTGGGAAAATGACTGTAGAAGTGAAGAGAAACTAAAATTGATTCAATCTTTCCAAAAGCACTTTTGAGCACTTCCTCTGCTAAAAGCATAAGGAAACCAAGAAAGAAGAATAAAGGAGAGCATAGCTCAAACTCTGAAGTAGCTCCTAATTTTTTTTCCTCTAGAAAATAGTACAAGAAAAGATGCCTAATGCACCTGTATTTTGAAATGAAGACCTATACACATTTTGCCGTTTTTCCTTTAAGTTGACATAACATATGAAGACTTAGGACATCTTATATTTTTCATGGAAAGAAATCCATTCCTACAATATGGAAGGCAAACTACTCTTTGAGATAGTCTAAGAAAATAAGTACAGCAATAATTCAGAAATTTCCCATTATGCTTTCAAAGTGTCCTTACAATCCAGCTTACAGAAAAGGTGATCTCAGGTTTCATTACTCTTTTGGTTCAGGACAGAATTGTGTACGAACTCTCTATCTGGAAAAAAAAAACAAACAAACTGAAACCAACCATAAGATCAGAACAACCCGAGGCTTTTAAAATTGAAAATTCTTTCTTATCAGATGAAGGATAAAATACGAAAGGCTCCAAGTTCAGCTTCATTTGGTAAGGAACTGGTTCTTTGTGTTGTGTAACAAGAAAATCAGAACCACAAATCCTAATCTCCTGAAAATTACTTTTAAGAAATATTAGAGAGATTTATTCACAGAATTTTATATTTTTTGCTATTTCCAGCAAGTGACTATAATAGTTCCTTGTCCTGTATCTAACTAGGTAAATCTTGTGACATAATTACTCCCTGTGAATATAGCCATACTTCCATAAGAAGAAATGACCTTTTAATTAAGTTTTGGTAGGATGTAGACATCTTTATAAGCTCAGTATTTACAGCAACTCTGCTCTGAGAGAGCAAAGAAAATTTATTTAAGCAACATTGCAAAATTAGTTCTTTTATGTTCAGTTTTTGAATACTTTGTTCTTAATCCTTCTGCAGTCACACAGAATATAGTTATTGCCTCTGTCCACACCAGTCCATTTCTTGTCACTGTCTTCTGAGATGATAAGAGTAGTGCAGGTATCTAATTCCTTGTGCATACTGTATTCTGCAACATCTTTTGCTAATCCATGCCTAAAATTTGATTTTGAAAGCCACACCTTACAAGTCACCTGTACTTTCATATTCACATATAATAAAAGCAGAGATACATACCTTACAATCTTCTACAAGTAATGACTTTGAATTTAGATAATAAAAAGTGCATATTACAAAAAAAGTAGAAAAACACCACTCCCTGACACACTCCCCTGTTCCTTAGAAGTTATGGCTATCCATCCTTCTAAATCAGACTCAGGCTTTCTTTTTTTTTTTTTTAGTGATATAAACTTCTCTCTCCTTCTCTGTCTTGATGGCAGCATAAGTCCTTGACCGCTGACACAAGCAAAGACACTCTACTTCTCATACCTGGTTCTTCATATGTTTTCTTGTAGTTCTTCCTAAGTCTTAAGGTGTTCTTGTTTCTTAAGATGAAGCACTTATTGCTTGATCATTGCATTTTCTTGCTAAAAATTTTTTCTCCTTCATACCACAGTTCCCAAACACAAATTAAAGGAAATTGGTATCAATTAGTTCTACTCAGATATCTCTCTAAAAATAGCAAAATATCAGGACTTAATGTTTTTGCAAGACTTCTTAAAATCTTTTCAAAAATCAACAAAATGAATAAATTGTATGTGGGGTTTCTGAAGTTATTTAGTTATATTTTCTCAATTTTTCATATATCTAAAGATTTTATATTTAAGCCTTGGAGGAGAAATATGTTTAAAGCTTCTCATAAGTGAACTACTTGTCAAATTACAAGTTAAATGGGCCATGAAAAATCCTCGTCCTCACTTATACTGCTTTTTTTCTTGATCAGGATTACAGTTCTTAAAGATTTGGAGCTCCAGTGCTCCAGCATACTGTGACCTCTCCATCTCTAATCTAGTACCATTCACTATTTTATTAACAGCAATTTTTTACTTAAAAATTATTCTTGTTATCATAAAGGATGATGTGACATCCTGATTTTGCATTGAACTTGTTCCTGCCATTTGGTATTTACGTCTTTTTGTATAGTTAGTAGACTGGCTGCCTGGGATGCTGAAATGAATGAATAGCATAATTTCAGAGATATTGCACTCAGTTTGACATAGTAAGAACTAAGTAACACTCTACAGCTAAATATTTTTAGCAAGAAGTTATTATGCCTGTCACTGATATTCTAGGTAAATATACAGGGAAAAACTGCTTCTCAACAACTCAGTTGTTGAGGAGAAATCTTGTAACTACCTGAAGGTCAGGAAAAAGGGAAAAAAGTGGTAATGCAGGTTGTTTGCTATGTTTTTTAAAACAACATTCAAGCTCTACTTTATGCTCATGTCTGTAAAAATCTACCTTTTGATACCAGTTGGCAGATCTTTAAACTCAAAAGCATATATTTTCTCTTCTAAGTGTAGTAGTGCTGTGATCTCACTTTCTTTTGAGTTTGCAATGACCAGGTACATAATAAATATATATAACAATTGTTTTTAAGGGATAGCTTGATGTCTGAACTCTGCTGGTAATACATAGCTCCATTCCACACTTATTTTTATGAGTAAGAACCATAAATGTGTACCTGTGCTTTTTCGAACACTCAGAGGTTCTCAAGCCTCTCATAACATTTGATGCATTCTTAAAACTTTTGTTACTGAGTCCTGAAACCTGCAATGAAAAAAAAGATACTTTTTTTCCTTATTTTCCACTTAAGTGAAATCTTCTATTTTTCATGATTCTCAGAGGAAGACTAAAAAAATTGCCTGTATATGGTGAAGGATTACAAACAGATTGTGTTGAAAAACATACACAATAATTGTTGAACAAGAGTGAGGGTTTTTTACCATTTGTGCTCTATGAGTGTGACTTGATTTTATTAAAAATTTTTAATATATGTTGAGAAGCAAGAAACCAATTATTTTATTCTATCTTCTTTTCACCCTTTATATTGAGAGTTCAAAATAGAAATAAATGGAAACTTAATGGAAACATATTCTTCCTTAATCTCATTATTTTAACAGCATCACTGTATAGTCAGTCACCATGTAATGATAAAGGGTAATATTCTGTTGTACTTTATGTGTAACAGTCAGCATGGATTTGTCAAAAATAAATCATTCTGAACCAACCTGATAGTCTTTCATGATGTTGTAAGCGAATTTCTTAAAAGAAGGAATCCCCTGATTGCAGTGAGGGTTTTGATGGTATCGGTGACTTTATGGAAATGAAAAATTAGAAATGAGAAAATTGAGAAAAGGGAGCTGACCACTGTGGAACTCTCTGTGAGGAGCTGCATAAGTTCTTGATGTCCCTCAAAGTAAACATGAATTCAGTGGCTTCCCGGTGGGTGTCTTACCTCCAGGTTTATTCAACTCCTCTCCACCTCTGTCTCTTAACTTCTTTGTACTGGAAGTATGAAACAAACAGTCCTTCCCTGCACCTCAACCACAACATGTGAGGCCAGCTGTATCTGTTACTCAAAGCACACACCATTTCATTTGTCTATTGCTTTTCCATTTCACCCACCTTCTCAGGTGTAGTATGTATGAAGGCTTCGAGTGTGTCTGTCTAGGTCAGGTAAACAGTTGAGATAAAACCTGAATTTCAAGAAGTTTAAGTCTTTCAGAAGTTATCCTACCAAAAATAAGACTATTTCTGGTCTGTACTAATTTTTTCATCCAGCTGATTGTTTTACCCCTCAATGTTTATGGCAGCATGATGGAAGGATCAGGTAAATAGGAAAGAGCTGGGAGGGCAGGACTGCTTTCTTGTTAGCATAATGAAATGTCTTTGTGAAACTATACTGCTAGATTTTGAGAAGCAGGTGGGTCAAAATTTAGGGAAATCAGAACAGGGTTTTTTGTTCTGTTAATGATTTTTGATAAGAAGATTTTTATTTTTTTTTAAGTAGGCAGTTTGCTTTGTAAGTTTGATTCTGCAACCATATAAATAGCAAAATATTTTCAGAGGTAGTACTGAATTGGAAGTGTCTAGGTTTGTTTATAAGCATTTTAAGAATATAAAAGACTTCATCTGTTTATTAGGTTCTGATGGCAGGTAATTTCAGGAACGAAGAAAAAAAGGATTAAGGCTGAAATAAGGGCAATGAATGTGGTTTTCTCTGAATCAATATAATTTATTTTCTTTGCATTTCCAAAATTTTTGCTGTTCCACACATACTACAGTAAATTCCCATCTTTTGCTCAAATGTTGAGAATAAGTCTATTAATGTCTGAATAGCAATGTGATTTACCACATTGTGCATCGAAAGAGGAACCTCCAATCTTCAGAAAAACATGATTCAGGAGTTAAATAGTGGAAAGCAAATACATATTTTAGGTAGTTTCTTTTACTCTAATAATAATTTCAAGTGACTAAGTGTTAGTGAGAGTCAGCCCTAAGAAAAGAATGGCTTTTTTCAGAATAACGCTGAGTATGTGGTTTCCCTAGATGATAAGAAAATGGATGAGATTTTTAGTCTTACAGAAGAAATGGTTTTATGCTGTACATCCTATATGCCAAAAAGTAAATTCAATGTGCTATGTCTCACTCCTTTTTTCCTCCTTTCACTCTCCCCTGTAGACCAAAATTGTGCAGAAATCTTGCCTGAGTGCATAAGAAATGAAAAATTGCAAGAAAACAAAGAAAATATAATATAAATTCACAGATGTCCTGGTTCTACTGCCTGTGAGTAATTCCACCGTTTTGTTCAAACAGACTTTTAAAATGCTCAGAATACCAACATCAATGGGTTTTTCAATAAAAGGTACAAATATATATTACTAGACTAAATATGTTCTTCTGAAGAACCAGTAGTGAGAAAAAATGAAAATAACTATTATGTACTTTAGAACATACAACCTGAAACATTTACTCCTAATCAGATATTTAAGAAGCCTTCACACAGACTCTTATAGCTTCTGAAATAAAATGTTCAAATCATTGACCTTTGAAATTTATATCTAATATGGCTGGCTGAGTCATGTGAAAAGAATCTAACAATCCTTTTCTCTCTCCTAACCACTCCTTTGTGCCTGCGGTACCAGCCAGAAATTGAAGTGTTGGTGCTATGATGCGACATTTTTTGCTTTGAGATGTTCTCACAGGAACAGAGAAGCAGACTTTGAAGCTGAGTTTGCCAGAATCAGGATCTGGAGAGAACAAAAAATGGAGTGTGATATCTGAGAATCATTATATTCCTCATAGGTACTCTTAGAATCTTAACACCATTCATTGATGGGAGTGATACCACATCTCATTTTGTTTAACACAGCATCTGTGTTGCAAGTAGTGCAACTTAGCTATTGCTAATGGCAGCAGCAGTAGCATCAGACATGATAGCTATTTTGTTATATACCACCGCCTGAGGTTAATCACATGCTGAAATTCACTGCTCCTATGACTCTGAACACTGATTCTTTTTTTCAGCATTTACCTGACATGTATCAGTGCTGAGCCCATGGTGAATTTTTTTGTGAATGTAAAAGCACCAGCTATTTTCTGCATCATGGAGATACCCTATTTTAAATGTTCAGATTGATCTCTGCCAAGGAGGCCACAGTGAATTTGGTCTTCTTTAAAAGTTATTTGGGAACTTAGTCTTCCTGGAGATCAGGAATGTTGTACCAGTTTTTCACCCACATATATAGTGCACTGTTATGTACTTGCTTTAGCCTCAACTATCTTTTAAAGCTCATACATTTTACTTATTTATACGTTGATTTTGTCCTGTTCCTCCCTGAGATGTATTTCTAAATTGAAACCCTTTTGACCTGTTTTTTGCTAAATAAAGTCAGATCTTTTGTTGTTCACCATGATTACCTTACTTTTCCTTGTGTCTTTCTATCAGTCTTGGACTTAACATACTGTTCTACAGGAAGTGCTACCCAGCCCTTATGTGATTACTCTAACACTTTCCATCCCCAAAGGAAACATTTTGCTGAGGCAACAATTAATAGAACTGCATGAATCCTAGGCACAGTTTGGATTGTTTTTTATTTGGTAGCTGCACTCTTTGTGTAGCTCTGCTTTCCTTATTTACAGCTGAAATTGAGGAGCAGGTACCTCAGAGCAAAATAAGCTTCTGTCAGTTTTTGTGTCTGCTGTTTACCAAGGAATCATAGCCTAATTACAACTGTATTGGTCCACAAGCCTCAGTTCTGTATTATTCAGTACAAGGCAATGACATAGAAGCTTTGATGTAGAGCTCTTAACACGAGACAATGCAAATGACATTTACTAGCATTTTTTTTTCCCCATTAATGAACAGTACTTCAGGGAGTGTAAAGGCAAGAGGCATATAATTTCTGAACTACTTAAATTGCTAATTAGATCTGTACAGGAGGTGTATTCCTAATGCAGACAATTACAACGGCTCCTAAGTGTTTGCCTTACAGTAGCTAATTACTGCAGAAGCCAATTAATTGCTGTTGACTTTTTGTATTCTTTTGCATATCACCAGTTAATATTTACATTTATAATGAAGACAAAATTGGCAAACACTGTGTCATTTTGTAATGACAATTCCAGTGTCTAAACAATGAGCACATTATCGCATTTGTGCCTGAAGACTATAGCTGATTAGCATATGTTCTGTGCATGCTAGAATAATATTGCTCTTTCTTCTAAAGAGCGAAAATGTCATTTAGGTGCAGTAAATACAGGTGCAGTGCCTCTTAGATTTACTCGTCTTCATAAACTGTTTAATAGCAAAACCAAACACACCCTCCCATGTATACCTGAATAAATGGTTGCAAAACCGCCAGCCTCTAACTTCAATATATGTGTCAAAGGACTGCAAATTGTTGTTTCCAAACTAGGTAGATCCATCTGAAATTTCTGAAAGTTCCTTTTTAGAAAGAAGTAGGGTAAAGCTGTCCTCAGTGGCAGGTCACAAAACCAGACACAAGGATGAAATCTTATCCCACCTACTGTAGTTCTGGAACTGGTTTTACAGATGGAATCAGGAGGTCAAGATTTTGCATGGGTTTGTTATTTACTGCCTGAGGCTCTACAGTAGATATTACCTGCTGCAACAGAAAATAGATTTTGTCTCCTTTTTATATTTGATATAAATTAAATGTCTGCTCTAGGGTTCCCTAAGAAATGTATGAACACCTAAGCCACTTATAGAAAAACATTAGATTCACTAATACCCATACGAAACCTAACTGTGGCTGCATTTTAATTATACAGGGCTAATGATCTGCCTTAAAATCTGTCCATTAAAGGACTAAGAAGGATAAAATGTACATTTACAGTGGTCCTGCCACAGGAAGAAATTACTAGACCCGTCTTTCTGTTACTTAACTTCAATAATTATCATATTCAAATGAATAGAGGCAGACCCAAGGATCCACAAATTGTATGTACATATTTTTATAACCACATGAAAGTAAGAGGACAATAGAGGTGGTGAATAAAAGGCTGGTGCCAGTTCTTCTCCCCAGTTTACCTGTGAGCATATTGTTTATTAATAGGAACTGTACAGATACTGTAAGGACAAGTGATTAAGACTCTCTTGACTTGTCTTCTGTGTGCTCTGGATCAGACCACTAGAGAACAAGAAAATCTTATGAATGCTGTTCCTGGGTAAAGAGAAAACTATTTCTTCGCCTGCTATATAGCAACATCAGTGCAGAAGGCAGAGAATGCCAAACAACTGTGGAAACATTTTATTTGCCCACAGTGTTAAAATATCCCTCAAGGGATTAGCACATGGAGAGGATGACTGTTGTAGGTGAAAAGTATTAGCTGATGAAGTCTGTATCAGTATAATTAGAGGATTGCATGAATCTCTTGGCATAATTCATTAGCTAGAGTTTCTTCCATTAAATCCTAGACTGAATTTTTATTTTTCCTCTATCCAAAATGGACTCCATTAATGATTCTGTTCTTTTTGTTCAAGGCATATAAAAATGTACCTCAATTTATTTTCACCAAATCAAATAAACTAAAATTAATCATGATAAATTTGACAGTTATAATTCTACAATGGTCTGTGAAATACTCTTTGAGTAGCAATTATATCAGAGATAATGATAATACATTATTTTAAATGTCTATTATCATTATTATTAATTTTGTATCTAATTGTCAAGGCACTGATGATAATAAGCTCTTTGGAGATTTAGATAGATATTGCATTCTTTCCCAAGGTGTTCCCAGTCTAATGCAGAATTCAGTAAGCATTATTAATAGAACCCTAAAAGAATATAAATATGGGATGTTTGTTTGTTTGTTTTCTATGAATGAACTAAGAATAAAGAGTATGCAGTGATCTGTATTTTAGATGAATAGATCAATAGACAGCATTCAACAAGATTCCACGAGGCTGCTTTCTGCAAGACATCCAAATGCCTGATGCCTCTGCTTATATATATCTTAGAATCATATCCTCAAAAAAAATGAAATTTTACATCAATGTACTTTTATGAAAGGGTAATATTTTCTCATAGGGGAACCATCTGTGACATCCATGTGGAAAGGAATAACTAAATTTACTATTATTACTGTAGCTAAAGAAATGTAAGGAAATTAAAACAATAAGCTGATTCTGTTTCTTTTTTTACCCCAAGACAAAGAGATCTGTAAAGAAAAAACTTTTGATTCCTTGAATTTTGTAGCCTTTCTCAAGTTTATTTGTTTGTTTTGCCTCTGATTTAGGCTTTTTGTTGATGGTGGTTTTGGTTTGATTTTGGTTTTTTGGGGGTTGGTATTTTTTTGTTTCATTGGTTATTTGTTTGTTTGTTTGTTTTTTTAGTTTTTTTTCTTTATTTGTTGGTTTGTTTTAATAGCTATGGAAATTTAATAACGGGAGGCACTTGATTCCTTCTTTTCACTGAGCTTATATGTTTTCCCATTGGAAAAATTATTTTTATCCCCTCCTTCTTGGTTACTTTCTAACACTGTTTTTACTACTTGCCCTGTGTTATTGATGCTGCTTTTATTTTATTTTGTTCTTTAATTAAAATGAATCCATGTCAAGGCAAGCCAGAAAGTTCAGCCTTAAACTGGTAAATACAGATATGTGAACTTTTATCCTGGGCAGCTGTGGTTATTTGAAAAGGTTTGTCTGAGTTTTCTTGGTCTGACATGGTGTAGCCATAAGTAACTGACGAGCACCTGAGATGTCTATATCAGCAAGTAAAGTAGAGCCTACACTGATTCCTTGCAATAGCTACTGGAATGCCAGCAGTGAAATGCAGTGTCCATTGAAAGTACCTACATTTGGGGAAAGATGTTGAACATTTGTAAAGGTTCCAGACACAAATAATAAGGTGTTTCTTATGGTAGAAGATACAAGTTGAATGTAATTAGCTTGACAAATAGAAGGTTAAAGAATGATTTGGTTTTCGTGTTTAAGTACATAAAAACTGACAATTTCAGTATTGCAAAGAATGATAATTTACACCTTAGGACATGAGGCCTGGGCTCAACAGACCTAAATTTTAGTTTCGTCATGAGTTTCTTCTCAGGCCTCAGGCAAATTAATTAAGCTACACTAAATCCAGTTTTTGCATCCCTGATATAAAATTCAGTGCACTAAACAGTAATACTTGTTCCAAGGAAAGAACCTTAAATGTTTTCTTGACTCTCTTAGGTTCTCTAAAGAACCCTGGAAATCATATTATTCAATTATTTCGGTGGTTAACTATCCCTCAGCCCTGATATTCCTGTGGAAATAACAAAGGGTCTGCTGCTCACATGCTCCAATTTCTTTCTCTTCTACTGAGCACTTACAAAGCTACAGGCAACACTGTTCTCAAAAATATTTGGCCACTGATGAACCAATTGCAATGTGAAGGAGATTAATGCCTCATGTGGCAATTACATGAGGTCTGCAGGGATCCCTTTAAATATATGGTCTACACTACACTTGGAATAAAATAAAATTCCTATGATAGTATACATTGTTGGAATTAAAACTATAAACCCAGAATAATTCGTAATAATTTCTCTCTATTCAATGCTTTCCAATTCTAATTTTTAAAAATTTAAGAAAGAGGAAAACATTTTTCTGCAACTAACAAAACTGAGGTAGCTCATCTTCTTGTTTACTGTCGTCTTCATAATGTAACTTTGTTTTAGTGATTTAAAAAAATGGCGAGTTGAAAAGATTAATCCTTCCACTGCATTATTTTTTTGTCCAGCAGAATGGGATGTGACTGTGACAGTACCAAATTAGAGCCTTCTGCTTTGCTAAAATTAAAAATAACTGTGATTGCTGTTGCTTAATGCATGATATTAATTGATTATCGTGCAGGACACCTAATTTTAACAAGTACTTACCTTCAAAATAGTCCCATTTTTAGACTGTAAAGCATAGAGTTTCTTTATTTGGCTAAGCTTTCTCATCCAACTCTTCTTTTTTTATGTAATTACATGTACTTAAAACGCCAAAACTGTCAGAAGTAAAAAGTCTGAAATCTTGCTGCCTTATGCCTTTCACAGAATTGTGTGGAAAAGTGGATTTCTCCTCCAAGACCACACATGCATCTTTCCTGTGTCAGCTCATTGATGGAAACAGACTGTGACAAATCAGCTTCCCCTGTAGTTACTGAAATTGGATGTGCAAATATCTTTTTTTTTTGGTGTGTGTTTTGTTTCTTTGTTTGTTCTTCCTCCATCACCAGCTATGGAAAAGAAGGAGGAACTATTCACTTATGTGCACTGTGCAGCTCTTGGGCTGCCCTAAACTGCGCAGGGATCTGGAACTCAGACACGGTTTGTCTTATTAACCAGGATTTCTCCTTCAGAAGAGTCAAAGCAGAAAACCTCTGTCAAAGCAGAATTACTTACCTGTTTGGGAAAGACAACTCAGCTCTTTGTGGCTGAATGAGAAAGCAGGAATAGCATTCAGGAAAAAAGTACTGCATGGTATAGAGGAAAGATAGCAGTAATGACCTGCAGGATGTACACTGGAATAGCAGTGCCAACTTTTCATCAACCACTTCTTTGACCTCCCTCCTCTCTGATGCTGTGAGTAGGGGACAAACGCCCTAATGTTTGAATAAACAAGGCTTGTTTGCCTAATATTCAGCAATGTAGTTAACAGCTAGGGCTGCTACCTTCAATTATGCTCCTTATGGGTTGCTAGCGTGGAGTTATAGATATCTGATACAGTTTCATATTTTCCTAAGTACTTTTGGCTGCATTCCCAGTATACTAGGGCCCTTGACATTTAATCTTTGATTCATTCTCAAACAAAATGCTTTGTTTGATGCTGCTAGTGATGGATGAAAGTAGCATTAAAAAAAAAAAAAAAACAACAAAAAGAAAACCAAAGAAACAAAAAACCAAAAAGCCCAACCAATTCAAAAAAACCAAAAAATCATTCAAACAGAGTAAACAAGAAAGGATTAGAAGTGACCAGCTGGTTGAAATTTAATTGGAAGGGTTCGGCGAATGTAAGTAAACTTGCCAAGATTTAGGCTTCTGTTAGGTCATCTGTTTTCTCCTAACTAAATATCTTGGATATTTAAAGCCATGAATGAATCATTATTCCTTACCATTTCCAAAACTTATTTAAATGTCAGTCATGAGTCAAAATAAGGAAAACTCTAATGTAATCTCCTGACATCAGATGGAAAAATGTGAAGGTAAAACATTTTCTGCTTTGCTTTTCCAGAGGAAAATAAAATTTAACAACCTTCCTTCCTATTTTACATTAAAAAAAACCTAACCCGAAAACCTTCATAGAGACATATTTCACACTGTAAAATGTTAATGAGGTATTATGCATTGCTAAACTCAGCTGTATAAAAATATATTTTGCCAGTAGAAAAATCTGTAGTGAGGAAGTTGCTTGCTTTACTTGGGTTGAATGAAAATGTACCTAATCACTACTTACTTACAGAAGAAAGTTTGTAGTCTTGTTCTGTTTCCAGTCTGCAGGTTAAATAGGCTACACAAACAGTTATTTTTACTGTACTCATTCTCGTGGAGCATATGGACCACTTGAATCATTTACCTTTTGTCCAGATCCAGCTTCTAGTCTTTTATGAGCACAGGCCAAATAAAGTCAGCAAGAATTTTGCCAATTGATTTAATGATTGCCAACTTAATTTCATATACTGAATCATACTGGTTATGATGTATTATATTACACTGGTTAGTTTATAAATTTTCTATATTGAATACTATTGGAAATTGCTAGTCAATTCATTAACAGTTGGGTAATTCTTATTATTTTAAATAAAGATATAGTTGTTTACAGCTAAATGTAAAAACTACAACAAATGAAATTGTAGTGTTCATTAGCATATATAACTACAGCAAATATGCCAATCTACAAATCTTCCATAAGAATTATTCATGGGGTTTTTTTATCACTCTTCCCAATTGACTCAAGACTTTACTGATTTCTTTCTTTGAAGGACACACATGACAGTCTTAGGAGTGCTCCCTGATATCTTAATGTATTTTGCTTTCTTGTTGTGGTACTGATTTTAAAGTTGAACTTCATTTCTGTTCAGGAGACAACCAGGCATGCTATGGAAACATTTCCCTTTTTCTATAACTTTATATTCCCTAGAATCAGAACATTATCTGCCAATTAAATATATATTGTGAAATACAAAGCTTAAATATTTGAAGTTATGTAAACAATAGTGAAACTTTCTGGACTATATGGTTTAGTGGTACATGCCTTAGTTAAAAGATGATTTCAGGGTACTTAAAAACCACTCAGAGAAATGATCCTCCATCCTCAAGGAGGCCATTCATTCTCAAAAATATTGAAATTGCAACCTGAAAATGGAGTTGAATCTGAGACTTTCTTCTGGGTGCTTGTTATTTGTACACATATTTAATGTTTTTAAAAAAATGTATAAAAGACTACACTGACCTTTGCAAAATAGAAGGATGTACAAAAGTAGAATATTAGCCCAAATATTTATCCTACCAGTGTTGCTACATCTCCCTTTTATAATAAATTGGACTTGTCTAAGTTTAGGATAGTGAATACCCATCCAAACCAAGAGGGGTCAAATGGGAAAAAAAACTGAATCAGATCTCCTGGTCAATAAGATATTCCTTTACCTGTCTTGGAACAACTTCTCTTTCTTCCTTTGATTTATTCTCACCGTCACATCTGTGCACAATGTTTCTGTATCATCAGACAGAACAGTAGCCCAAACTGCACCTCTATTGATTACTGTACTCCTAGCCTCAGGAGAACCACTTGTCAACTTGTACAGACTATGATGTTTACTTCTCCAGAGGAAAAAGATCTTCACTATTGCAAAACATTTTCCATTGTTTTAAGGCTATAGCATTCTTACAGCTCAAGGCCTTTTCCTTTTTAATTTTCAGGATGTGCTCTCCAGTTATTCATATACAGTACAGACTCTTTCACTTAATCATTTCTCATTTTGCTGACTTTACATGTGATATTACCAGAGAATGAGAGTTATCCTACTGTGGAAACAATACTGCCATTTCTGCCCAGTGAAAGCTATGATCATTCTTTGGAAAGCTAGAGTTTTAGGTTTTGACAGCAAGAAAGGTGGTGTTTTCTTGTTTGTACAAATGCTGTTAAGTCCAGTACTGATTTCTACTGTTCTCTACAAAGACTGCAATTTTAAAAAAGCCAAGAAATAACAATTCTCCCCACTCTAAAAACTCATCAACAGAATATATACAGCCCTTCCTGATTGAAAAGTACACACCTGTGCTGGCAAACAAATAATTCCTCTCCCTCTTTGTGTCTCTCAACAAAAAGAAACATTACATGTTTGAGTAGAAAACAAGATGTGGTATTAAGATGTGTAAAATCAGAAGCCTAAACTGCAACAAAATTAGAGACAGAGGGGAATTAATAGTAGCTTCTCCACGTTTTAGTAGAATACTTCCTCTTTTTTTCACCCAGCAAACAGTGTTCACAAACAACAGTGAAGAACAAAAGCTGTGATTTATATATATGGACAGGTATACATGCACCCCCGACCTCCTGCCTCCTTCCTTGCCCTCAGCACCAGAAGCAATTTATGGAGACCAGTCTAAATAAACATTAAAGAGTCAAGGCCACAAACTGACAGCACGGAAAATCAATGGCTCCAGAAACCAGCTAGTAAGTTCAATAAAAGAGATTAGGCATCACAGGCTAGTGTAGGAATCTTACACATAAATGTAGATTACACTTCATCTGACAGAGCTCTCTCATCATGAGGATAAAAACTGTCATAGAAACAGAAGCACACTGAGTAGCCAGTGGAAGATGCTCCTCAGCTGCAAAAACTAAATACTGACCTCTGAATGAAAGGGATTTATACTGAGGCCACAGGGAATTTCCAATTGCTTTTCCAGGGTCATCTCATCTATATCTGAATTGTTTCAGATATAGATTTGGAGACCTCTCTGGGTTTTCTTTGTTTGTTTTACTTTCCTGAATTGTTTTTCAAATCCTGTCCTTACAAACCCTCACAGAGCTACACTTCCCTCTCTAACCTGCACAGTTACAGGCTACACTGGTATAGGAAGGTTTCAGCTGACATCTCTTCACTGCAGTCGGCTTCCACAGCACTATCTCAGCAGTCTGAAGTCTCTCACAGAATGGGGCAGCTCCAGATTCAGTGTGGAATCTTTCTCCTGAGCCCACTTGCTGCCTGACCTGTATTAGGTGACTAGATAGGCCATCTAGTCAGTAAGCCCAAGCATGTCTACTTCTTCATATTTTGGGACACTACCTTTTATCAGATCATAAATGTTAATGTTTTACTATTTGTGATCATCAGGTTACCAGCATAAATCTAAAGCTCATAGCAGCAGCCTATATTCTATAAAGACCTACGACCGCAATAGCATTTAATGTTGTGCTCATACCAAGTTTTACCTGATTTTCCTTCCTAGTTATTTTGCAAATGGCTACACACTCTCCATTTCTTCAGAAACCCACTGTGAAACCTTAAGTTTAGTTTTAGTAATCTTTCGGCTCCTCAGAAAGGTAGCCACATAGAGACTGCATAAGTTACCTCAGATCAATTCTAATGTAAACTTCCAGGTTAGGCTACAAAGGCTATCTAAACTACTTGCTACAGGTAATGAAAAATGAGGGAAGAGGCAAGGGAGGAGACACCCTTTCCTTCTTTCCTTCTTTCCTTCTTGCCTTCTTTCCTTCTTTCCTTCTTTCCTTCTTTCCTTCTTTCCTTCTTTCCTTCCTTCTTTCTTTCCTGCTTTCTTTCTTTCCTTCCTTTCTTCTTTCCTTCCTTCCTTCCTTTCTTCCTTCCTTCCTAAGAAAAAACCTGGGAGCTCAATAAAAGTAACAAGTATAATGCACATGCCTTTGTATTTAGAGGACCTGTATCATTTTTCCTAACTGTCCATTTCTTCAGTCTGCTAGGATTGCTAGTATTTTATCTGGTTTAGTTTTCACCATTCTGCTCTGTGTGTGCATTTCCTCTATTAAGAAGAGTGATCTGACAAACATGCCTTTATTTCATAGAAGTATGTCAAAAATAAGCACATTCTGTCATATTAATGAAATCCCCAGTAGTCTCAATCTTCATCTTTGCCATAGATTCCAAGGAAATTAATAATTCACAAGAGAAGACCAAGACACCAATCCTTATTAGGATTTGGTATCTCAATTGAGGCTATCTATGCCAGTCATAATAGACTTTTTGTTGCTAGATAGGCAGAGAGGGAAACACGTCTTAATCCACATTTCTCTAACCTAAGAAAATTAACAACTATTGTCTGACTTTACTTCTCGTTGAGGCTTAGGTTGAGGAAATTAGGCCCAGCTGGAAAAAAAATTTATAAAGCTTATGGGAAAGAGACATTGGAGTAGTGAACAGCCTTCATCTACTGAACTTAGTGTCCCAGTTCATATTTAAGTGCTTAAAGCACTGAAGCAAAGCAGAAGTGTGATTGACTCTCTGATATTTAGGCAAGTGCTCCAAACTACTCAGCTTTTTCTTACTCAAGCTTATTGGTATCCCTTGAACTTTCATCTAGACCTGTGAAATTTTGCTTCTGGTCAAAACTGCTATTAGTGGTAACTAATTTTTTTTCCAGTTCAGTGTATCAGCTATTTCCTAACAAAACCTTCTCATTTTGGCTCAAATCTGTTCTGGATCCCAGAGCAGCACAGCAATTCATACTTGGTACAGAGTAGCTGACCATAACACTGACCCACTGAACAGTAAACAGTTCATTCCTGGCAGTGGAATTCAATCACTAATGTACTGATTGGGTTTTTCTCATTTTATGTAAGTAGAAAAATGATTAATTTGTGAAAGGAAGTTGTTCTCTATCACTGAAGGCCTTAAATTCAGAGTTATTCCAAAGCTGGCCAGTAAGATTAAGTTTAAATTTAAAATTCTGACAGAGCGTTTGGCTAGGATTTTGTTTTTTATTTTAAACAGTAGTGCCTTATATTTTTATGGTTGTTTTAAGCCCATATTGCTGCCGAAGAAACAGATTTTCCCCCTTCCTGTCAATGATTTCTTACTCCTGCTGTCATGCCCCTCCCTCACCTCTGTGAGTCCAGATATTGCTGTCCAGGCACATTGTTTCAGAGTATCGATCCACATTAAAACTAGACTTTTTTCACTGGGTTAGTTTTAAACTGGATCAGTTTACCAAGTCACAGAATGATTGATAAGTATGAATAGGGTATACCACAACCTGATGTGTCTCTGCGGGTTTTCTTTTTTTTTTTTTCAGTTTCTTCACTAATATAGAAGCCATCAGACTTGCTTGCTTTTGTGATGCTGCCATCTCTGGCAGCTGCTAGGTTGATAGTCATTTGTGATTTGCTGAAATATCTGAATTTTAAAAAATACATCAAAAAGTGGAAAAGACCAAGACACTTCATATGTCAAAAACTAATATTCACAAAAGGTTGCAGCTACTTCATCTGACATACACACAGTACTAGCACCTTTTCACTGCAGATGCCTCTGAAGAAAGTCATAAATCAGGGTGAGTTCATTAAAGAAAGTTCAAATAGGAGAGAATAAAATAATATGCTCTAAGTTTAGCAAGATCCTTTACAAAAGTGTGAAGACTGAGATTGAACTATAAAAGCAACCCCAAGCATTTGTATTGAAAGTTATGTAAATAGAATTTGAAGCAGGAATTCATATGGATCAGAACTCGTCTAAATTTAACATCCATTTGCATTTGCACGTTATTGTAGTAAGGATGAGATGGACTCAAAACATTCATTACCTTATCATCAGAAATTCTATGGCCATGCTGTCAAAGTATCTCTGGCTTTTGCTCAGCTGGGCAGCGTCAGAGGAGGACTTTACAGTCCTCCTTTACAGGACTGCTGAAGTGTTAGGTTCCTTGAGCTTGTTAGAACTATGTAAGGAGGTCATACATAAGTTGAAGTTATAATAATGTTATTATTCTGTTTATGCCTATATAATGTGAGTATGAAGTGATGCTCAATCAGAATGGTAGAACTGTAAGGCCACTTAAATGGAGACACGAAATAAATGCACAATGATGATGCACTGTAAGATGAAAATGTAAAAATGTAAAATGAATATGCAAGATGGGTCATTCAGTGTTTTGACAGTGGTACATCAAGCATACTTCCTCAGCATAGCCAAACCTAGCTATTATCATAATGAGAAGTGCTGAACTGAAGAGGTAGATATTTCCATACCTCTGAAAGTAGTTTAAATGTGATTGATTTTCATTACAGGAAGAGTCGAGGATCGCTTGAGTCTTCAGTTGTGAGAGTTTTGTTCTCATTTGCACTAAAGATCCATCATCCTGACCTGATAGTGAGTGAAATGGTTTACATATGCTTTATGATCACTAGAAGCCACTGTATTTTTATGATGTTTGATGGCTTCTGCTCAGTCTTCCTTGGCCTTTAGAAATGAAACAGTATCTTTAAAATTGCTACTACCCAAAATTTGAAAATAGTTTTAATCTATCTACCTTTGTATGGTATGTCATTGTCATGGCTAGGCTTCGCGAATGAAGATTTGGGGAAGGGCTCTACACACTTTTGTTGCAAGCGCGTTGGTGGCTAAAAAGGCCAATACGAGATAGACACGTCCGGTTGCAAAAGTCTGTATAGTATGTAGTACTATAGAATTTTAGGACAATATTACAACAGTACACAGTTAACCTAAAAGGCTAACTTCAGGTTATGACATAATTATGTGGTAAATCTTGCAAAATTGTCTTTCTCCTGCCTCACAGACAAGATGGGGATAAGGGTGCCACTTACTATAAGAAAAATAAAAACGATGATTTCACCCTGTTTGGAATTTAATAACTAAAATAGCTCTTTTCACATGTAAATGTTCTAACTTGTATCAGTGCATCCTGAATTTCTTTCATATATCTATTTACATATATCTACAAGTTCCAAATTCTATTGCTTGATAGTAAATAGATTTATTTTCATCTGGATCTCTGTGCCACAGCTTCTGAAAATCTAATCTTGAAAATAAATTTCTTCTGGAGAACAGGGGGAGATTAAAAAAATTTATGGGGTTTTTTGGTTTGGTTTTTGGCTTTTGATTTTTTTTTTGTGTTTTTGTTTGTTCGTATGTTTGTTTTTTGTTTGGTTTGGGGGGGGGGGGGCGTTTTGGTTGCTTTTTTGTAGTTTTTATGTAATTTTGTGGGCTTTATTGGGTTTTTAATTCTTTGAATATACATCTGTTCCAGGATACAGAGTAAGTGTAACACGTCAGATACATCTCTCCGGCAAAGTTGCCTTCTGTGCAAAATCATATGCCACTTGTCTTTTCCAAAGGTTAACTTTATGATTTTTACTTTTAGACCTCAAACTTGGTTATTTATTTCGAAAGACAGAAAGTATTTGTGCTTCTTGACGGTTTTGATTACTTGTTTCTGGAGTTTTTCTGTTAGTTTTATCTGTATAGCTGTCTCTGAAGGGCATATTGCATCATAGATGAGCCAGCCCTACAATTCCATTACACAGTGAAATAATCAGACTGCACATTTATTACACAAAATAACAGCCTCATACCTATATAGTAAATTTTAAAATATTTTAGAGTCATCTGGGAAGGTTTTATTTCCATAAAAATTCAGTGACAGACACAACCTGAGTTCAATTATTACTTGGTAAAGGCCTGTTTTGAAATGGTTCTTGATATCCAGGGGTCTTTGTGGACACATGCTGGGAGCATTCCTAGCGTTCCCATAATGATAAAATGCAGCTCTGCTACAGTTTTGAAATTTGTACTGGAGAGTGCTTGAAACCATACAATTCAGCACTGCTCTGCACTTAGCTAAAGCAAGTGAAGCATGGCTACTTCAAAGCACCTTTGCTGTAAAAGGGAAACTGCCTTTCTTATTCCATTGAGAGAGGAAAGAGACCTAGCTACTTCTGGTATAGAAAGAAGTAGTGAAAAAAGAGCTGAGAGAAAGTGAGGGAAACTGCTTCGGAGAGCAGAGCAAGCAGTTTTTGCCTTTGCCTGGAGCAGAAGAGAAATACAAAAGACTATGATGGCATCTTTGCTGAGAAGGCACCACTCCAACACCCATGACAGCAGTGAGTCCAGTTTTTCCACAGCAATGGCATAGGAAATGTAAGCAGTAGGGCAGTAGCTATTTTTCAGTCCCTGAATTTTGCAGTCAGAAACTATTGCCTACTTAGCCTGTGCCTAGAGGCAGTCCTGGAAGGTAATGCCTATATTGTAAATCAAACAAAAGAAAAAATTCTGCTGCTAGATTTGCTATGGTTTAAGCTACGTTTTCATTTGAGGCCTTCAGATCCTGTTGAAATTAATGAGTCTCTCTCTTGCTTCCAGACTAGCTGGATCAGGCTCTACTTTACATGATTCACATGAGGTAAAGTAGTAGCCAAACAGAGACCATTTGGAAATAATCAGTCATGTTTAAATAGACTTAATTGTTATCCTAATGTAGATTTTTTTTAAGTAATTTGCCTCTATTTTTTCATTCTCTTTTCTTCCTTTCTGTCTCTGAGAGAGCTTTGTTTCCCTGCTTACTCTGTAGATTCAATTTGGAATGATTTTCTCAGCAGTAAGTGTGTATGTCTCATGCACATTAGCTTATTATAAATGCTGGAATTATAAACCCCTCACCATCTGGAAACAAAATTATCAACATCCAAAAACTGAGTGGAAATAATAACAGGAACCTCATCAAGAACCTGATAAAACAAGATACTATAATGCTGAAGCATTCTAAGAGACTCTTTTAGGAGTCTCCCTGCCTCCTCTCAGTATATATTACTGACTAGATGTTGTTGTAAGATTGCCATAAACTGAACTTGTATTGACAAGTTTTCCATGTCAGCTCCTTAGGGTAGCTGATTAGAGGTTTGACCTTTTGAGATTCTGTATATTTCCCACTTAATCAGTGCTGGAATGAGTTGCTGCAAAGTAGGACCTATGGGAACCCTATGGGAAAAGAGAAGTCATCTAAAATAATGAGTCTCTTTCCCCCTCCCTCCCCTTCTCTCATTTAGAGCTCTATCAGGCCATGATAACAATCTTAATCTAGGCTACACAAAAGCATAATATTGAGAAAAAGAGGTCTGAGAAGGACCTTTGGCAGCCTGGAATGTAAATGAAACTTTAAATATTGTTAAAAAATGCTTCACTTCCCTGCTGCCCCTTTCTTTCTTTTCATACTAAGATTTGTTTGGTTGAGCTAAGACCTCGTGAAGCTTTTAAAACCCAGTACCTAGGATTTTGACAGAATAATTGGTTATCTTGCCTGGACAATAATACAAAATTGTGACCATCTCCATTTTGTCTTGTTACAGTAACACACTTTGTAGTTTAGATATAATGTCAGAGTAGTCAGTTCAGTCATCAGTTCATTTCTCAATAGTTGAGGCTTGTGGGCTTTTTTCCTGACATAAGCTTTGGTTTCTTCTCACCCATCTCCTCTCCCTCACCCTGCAACCACCCCCCACTCCGCCCCTCCCGCTGCCTTGTACCTCTTCCTTCCCTCAATAACCGTCTGTGAAACTGAACAGCATAATAGATGTAATTAGACCTTCAGTAATAGAACTGAATGGAGCAGGCAATGAGACTCCTTCTCAGAAAGCAATCAGTGCATTAGGTCCCCAGGACTGAAACTGCATTTAACAAGGTTTGGGGCTTAGGGATTATTGGTCTAGGCTTCTTCTGCTTCCACAAGAGAAAGCTCTACCCAGAATGCAAATCTTCATTTACTATTGCCACAAAAGAGAGGAAAAGAACATTTACCACTTTATTACACACATAATGAAGCAAACTCTATCTGTCAATATATTTTTTCCTTAGCAGTAAATCAACTGTTCACAAATGCTAATAAGTATAAATATATATTTAATCAATACTTTCAAACCATTTCCTGGGTTTTTCTCATCCATCCTCAGAAGAAGAAGACCTTGAATGGTGTCAAATCAATGAACTTTGTCAAAATGAAACTAGCATTTTTCCATGCAGATTCAATGATTCATCTAATAAAGTTATTGAAGACACAGTTCCTTTAGACAGGAATGTAGATGTGGCAAAGCTAACATGTGGTCTCTTGATTTCTGTTCCTAACTCTGTAAGTTGCTGTTCACATGAAAAATTTACTGTTTTAAAATTAAATTTTTTCATTGTTCTGGTCTTATCCCTTCCTAACTGAACTCTCTAACTTCATCCATTTTCCCTTCCATAACAGGACGTAGTATGTAGTTTTATGTGTATTCCTTAGTTGTCATTTGTATGAGTGTGTGCTTCCTTATTTAAATCCCCTGTTACCCAGACCTTGACGTATATGCAGAGTAAGGAGAGGATTTTGGTCCTCATTCAAGGTCAGATCTTTAGCACGATGTGGGACACAGACAGAAAGAAGGGGATAAAGCAAGACATCCAAATCAGAGGAATGTTCCTGAGGTCATTCTTCACAGAGTGGGAGGGAAGAGAAAGGCTTATAAAACCTGAAGAAACCTTCATTCCTTTATCATGACGCATGTATTGAAAGCAGGTAGAGGAGGTCAGTGTACTGAACTGATCTTGACCAGAAGCCCACTGAAGTTTGGAGCCAGTGACCCACAGGACAGCTGACCTAGACAGGCACCACAAACCCAGTGTGGCCATCAGGCTGTGCTGTCCTGTCCTGTGCTGTGCTATGCCATGCTGTGTTGTGCCACAAGCATCAATTGTCCATGGGACAGATTCAACGCATATGTGGTGCTGGAGGATCCTGCAGGCAGCTCCTGCTCATCACTGCCATAGCACCTTCAGCATAGTCTTGCCCTTGTCACCAGTAAGTCAAGGAGTTCTTATGAGAACTTGTTTAGGAACAGTTGTTTTATTGTGAGGAAATTGTACATGACCTCAAAAGACCGGAAGGGAGAATTTCTCTGCATGGACAGGATCTACTCAGTGCAGCATGTCATGGGAAATTGCATCAGGACTCTGGTTGATGCTGCATGAATGTGGGGTGCCCAGTGCCTGAAGGGTTGTAAACTGATACTAGTTACCTATATTCCTCTTCTTATTCTGTCTTATTGAAGCAGTTATTAAGTCATTTGTTGTTGAACCTTTCTAACTGAGGCACAGAAAGAGCCCTGTGACAGCTCTCTTTCACCTCCCCTCACCCTGACTCTCCCCAGTGCAGAACATACACTGAGAGATATAACATTTTACAGACTTTCCTCCTCTGTGAAAAAGACATACCGGAAAAGACAAGGCTTTAGGGTGGCCTAATCGGGGCTTTCCAGTACCTGAAGGCAGCCTACAAGAGAGATGAGAGAGACTTTACAAAGGCATGTAGTGACAGAACAAGGGGAAATGGCTTAAAACTGAAAGAAGGTAGGTTTAGATTAGAAAATAGGAAAATAGTCTTTGCTCTGAGGGTTGTGAGGCACTGGCACAAGTTGCCCAGAGAAAATGTAGATGCCCCATCCCTGGAAGTGTTCAAGTCCAGGTTGGATTGGGCTTTGAGCAACTTGGCCTGGTGAAAGTTGTCCCTTTCTATGGTAGGGGCTTTGGAGCTAGATGAGTACTTTCTAAACCATAACATTGTACGATTCTATGATTCTGTATCTGCCACCAGCAAAGCTGCCAGCTTACCTGGAGTAACTTCTTAAACACATACCCTCTAATGGTTCTTCCATTCCTCTGACATAGGTTTTCCAGATCTTTGTATTCTTCTATCAAGAAGCAATATTTCTTACTTCTCCAGGTGAAAATTCCTATTTCCTCTGCATTTCCACAAATCCTCTCTTCATGTTTACTGCCATGCATAATGTGGTCTGTATTTTTTTCAGATTATGTATTTTTTCAGATGCAGTATTAGCAATTTACAAACTTCCTTTTCCCTTGTTTTTTTCCAACCCAAATACACTTCTTAACAGAGGATATTTAAAGCTAAACGACTGTATTTACTCATTTCAAACTTTTACGAGTATACTGTTAATACTTAGATTCAAAATGACACTGATAAGCACTACTTCCCGTTGACAGGCAGATGCTTAGCCATTGCCAGGAGAGCAGGGCCCCATACATACACAACATTTACTTGGGAAGACAAATGCCATCACTCTAAACATTCCTTCCTCCTCTTTGTCCACCTCACTTTATATATTGAGCATGATGCCATATGGTTTGAAATATCCCTTTGTTCAAATAGGGTTATTTGTCCTGGCTGTGTCTCTTCACAATTTTCCATGAATCTCCAGTCTCTTTGCCAGCATGGCAGTACCAAAAGCAGAAAAGGCCTTGGCTCTGTGTAAGCACTGTTCAACGATAACAAAAACATCTCTATATTATAAACACTGTGTTCAGGACAAATCCAAAACACAGTCCCATGTTAGCTACTGTGAAGAAAATTAACTCTACCCCAGCCAAAACCAATACAACAAGAAGGCTGCAGAGAGATATTTTGCAAGGGGATGTAGTGATAGGACAAAGGGGAATTACTTTGCACTCAAAGATGGTAGATTAGGTTAAATATTAGAAAGAAATTCTTGACTGTGAGGATAGCTGGGCAATGGAACAGGTTGCCCAGAGAAGGTGTGGGTGCTTTGTCCCTGGCAGCAGATAAAGCCAAGTTGGAGAGGTTTTTGAGCAACATGGTGTAGTTGAAGCTGTTCTTCCCCATGGCAGGGGTGTGGAAACTAGGTTACCTTTAAGGCCCCTTCCAACCCAAATCAATTTATGATTCTATGAAGTCTGTTTTCCCCATGACCGTAACCGCTGAGCGATCTCCCTGTTCTTATCTCAACCCATGAGACTTTTTTCAGGTTTTTATCCCCTGTTCTGTTAAGGAGGAAGAGGGTAGACTGACTTGGTGGGTACCTGGTAGACAACCAAAGTGAACTCACCCAGCTGTATTTGAGAATTGCTGTCAACTGTAATGTTGTGCAAGATTTCTGTACTTGAAGATATACCTAACTGTTGCTATGACATGAACATGCTTAACACATCTGTTAAGAGATCCACATGGAAATACTGAATTATGTTATAAGTAAGGCATCATACATGTAACATAAATGTAATTAAGGAATGCTTATAATAGATTTAACTAATATGAACAGTTCACCATTGTACAACAAACTTATAGCACGTTAACAATTCACCAGGAAGACAAAATAAAATCCATTTGTTCACAAACAATTATGTCTTAAGCAAACTAAAATGAGGCTCCCATTGCCCATTGTACTCAACAATATGACTGGATTTTCATTCTTAAAAGCATTTTGTAAATATATATATATATCTTAAAAAATACTAAAACTGTAGATTGTAGTGCAGAAACAGAAAATTTAATGGAAGTCTAAAAATGGAGGGCAAGGAAAGTCTGAGCTGTACGTTAGTTAACTTAGGTCTGATTGCAATACTAGTTCTGGTATTGTTGACTGACACTTCAGTAGTCAAGAGAATTGCCTCTGATGGAGTTTTCCAAATTCTTTAAAGATTCAGTATTTTCTGTCAATAGGCAAAATGTGAACTATTGCTCTGAACTTGCATAAAAATACCTGTACCTTTAACTATCAACTTTATTTATTTTATTATCTTTTTGTAGTGTTTGAGGTCTTACTTCACTACAAGATCTGATGTTTCAATGTTCAAGTAATCTGGAAGGCATTTATCTCTTTGATCCTGCAAAATTAATTCCTTACAGGCAACACACCTTCAGGGACTTTTTATCAGCATTGTTGGTTGACCACAGCTTTATAAGCACCTTTGTAATTCTGATGTGTCTGGATGAGATGTGTGCTCTAGACCTGAAAAAAAAGCTTTTAATCATACAGAATGAGGCTATTCTCCTTCAAACCTCTTGGGTTTAGTTTGATAATAGATTTTCTCCCATAGCACTGCTCATTATCTGTAGTCATAGCCAATGGTTTGATTATCCTCTTCCTTTCAATTAGGCCTTTGCACCCATGGGGCCCTGGCAAGTTGCTGTGTTGATATAAGTTAACTTTCAAGTTAGTTTTGCAAGATATCAAAAGGATAGGTTGATTAGTAGAGCTTCAATCTTAGTCAGCTGCAGACTCACTCAGTTACTGAGAAGGATCTAAGAAACCACAAAATAACCCCTTAGTTAAGACCTGAAAAAACAAATGGCAAGGTTTGAAGCAGGATTCTGTGTCAAGGGAGCATAGCTAGTTTGTACTGATCTAACACTCTAATGGAAGTACTGTAGAACAATAGGAAGAAGTTATACTGGCATTATTTTTTGACTCCTGACATGAAAGTTATATTAGATTATCAAGATCTCCCAAAAAATAATTTCAACTAAAATCTCCCTTACTGTTCCACCTCCTATAAAAAGCGTGTACAGTTCTTTCCTTCTTGCCTCCTGTTTATGACCTTGTTTAAATAAGAAAACACCTTTAGGTCTTGCACTTGCATGAAGCCTAACTTTGAAACTACTCCTTACCATCACTATAATAGTAAAACTTGAAATATTTTACATGCACAACTTCTGCTTTACTTGTTAAACTGCCCTTATCTCAACCCATAAGTTTTCTACCTTTTACTCTTCTTAATTCTCTTGATTCTTAATTCCAGTGGTGGGGGAGTGAGCAGATGTGTGGTAGTTGATTGCTGGTTGGGATTAAACAATGACACTTGTATGCTCACTTTAGCTACTGGAATGCTGCTATAAGTTCTCCAAGGAGCCTTCTCTTCACCAGGTGGAACAATCCCAACTCTCTCAGTTTCTCTTCATAGGAGAGGTGGTCCAGCCTTCTTATCACCTTTATGGACTTCCTCTGGAGGTGGTTCCAACAGGTCCATGTCCTTCTTAGGTAGGAACCCCTTCAGCTGGAGTTTGTACTCCAGCTGGGGTCTCACAAAAACTGGGTAGAAGAGCAGAATCACCTCCCTCAACCTAGTGGCCACACTGTTTTTGATGTAGCCAATGTTTGCTTTCTGGGCTGCAAGCACACATTGCTGAGTCACATTGAGCTTCTCATCAACCAACACCCACAAGTCCTTCTCCTCAGGGCTGCTCTCCATCCATTCTCCACCCACAGCCTGTATTTTTGCTTGAGATTGCCCTGACACAGAGGCAACACCTTAAATTTGACCTTGCTGATCTTCATGAGGTTCACATGAGCCTGTCTCTTGAGCCTGTCTCTCAAGCCTCTCAAGGTCCTTCTGGATGGCATCCTTTCCCTGCAGCACATCAACCACATTTGGTGTTGGCAAACTTGTTGTGACTAATTATATGTACGCAGGTAGCCCAGATACCAAGCTGCAGCTAAGGCAGTGGGAAAAAGTTTATTTCCAAAAGTCAAAACCACTAACAAATATAGTGCTACTTTACACCGGGCAGACAAAATGCAGAGTGCCTGTTCTCTTGGTGCCTTTTATGGCCTGCCCGGACTCCCTACAGGGGCCTCCAGGCATGGCTGTGAGGACTCTATCTTTTCGTATAACGGGGATTAAACCTTCCTGGAAGGCAGGTAGGCAAACACACATAAAGCTATTCATGGGAAAAAATCTTCTCCCAGGCACCAAAGATTCCTTGAGTGAACATGACTTTTCTTTCCCTCCCAAGCAATTCTTCTGAAGGTTTTCTACACTTACACTTGGTGAATGTGCACTTGATCCCACTGTTCATGTCACCAGCAAAGACAGTAAACAATGCCATGAATCACTGGAACTGCTGAAGTGTGCGTCCTTTACATGGCATACAGCTCTTCAGAAATTGGTTGCTGCATCATGTGTCTCCTGCGGAGTCATATGTCCAGCCAGCAACCTGTACCTGCATGGGCTTTCCACAAGATTGAAGCTTCAGGGCATATTCACCTGCTCTGGCACAGAGTCCTTCACAGACTGCAGTGTGAATATCTGCTCCACCAGTCCTCTATGGATGGTAGGTCCCCCCCCCTCTACTTCACCCTGGTCTTCACCATGGGCTAGAGGGGAATCTCTGCTCCAGTATTTGGAGCACCTCCTCCCTCTCCTTCTTCATTGACCGTGATGTCTGCTGTTTCGCTCATTCTCACTGCACAGCATTTTTTACCCTTCCTTAAGCATATTGTCACAGAGTTTCTAATGCCATTACTGATGGGCTCAGCTTTGGCCAGTGGTGGGTCTGTCTTGGCGCTGGCTGAAACTGGCTCCATCCAACATGGGGTAAGTTTATGGTATCTTCTCACAGAAGGCACCCATGCATCCTTGCCTGCTACCAAACCTTGCCACATAAACCCAATACAACAACAAAATCTTCAACCTTTTTTTTTTTCTGAGATCTATGAATATACATTTATCCAGGATTTTTCCACTAAATCATTACACTGTATATTTGCCTGCCTCCTGATTAAAACTGTAGAATGAATAAGTTTCTTATTTAAAAAAATACAAACTTAAAAGCAAATTCACAACCCTCTGTGTAGATGCTGTATTATTTTCAGAGGATTTTTCTGAAGAAAAGAGTAAATAGAACAATTATCATGAAAGGTCTTGTTCACTCAAGTTCTATAGGTTTTAGAAATGAAATGGTTTTGCCCTTCAGTACATCTCTGCTTTGTCAAAATGAGTTTGACTTTTTATCACGCATGAAGACTTACTCTAGATAATATGTATTATGTGTTAAAATAATAGAGTTATTTCAGACCTGACACCTAGAAAATACTATCCCCTAAAAAAAATGCAAAACCTTTTTGAACATTACATTTGTTATCTTTCACTAGTTTAATAAGCTTTAATAATACTTTTCTTTCTAGGTGTCTGCTCTTCCCAGGTTGGATTTAAAAACCTGAGGCTTAATTGTAAACACGAATTTGAGTACATAAGTCTATCAATACACTCCTGTCAGAATCAAGTATTAGCTAGCTGGAATTGCTAGAATTTGTAATGCAATTGAACAAAAATGAACCAATAGACATTTCCCATAATCTTCACAGAAAACTAGGAAGATTAAATCTAGCTTTAAAGTAAAGACTTGTTCAAAATGTCTTTGACTGGATTTGTACTTTCTGAGTTGTTGTTAGCACTTTTTCACTCACTCTAGGCTTTCTGTTCATACAATTTTTCCATATATAGATGAACTCCTTGCAGTTGTCTTCAGTGTGACAGAGGGACTGCAGAATAGCTACCTGAGGTTTGAAAGCTCTCCCATAAACTGAACCTGGCAGAGAAAAAGATGTTAATCAGAAGTTGCAAGGAAAAAAAAAAAATCTGAAACAACACTCAACTCTAAATCAAATTGCAGAGCAATATACAGTAAGAAGAAAATCTCCCATATTCTGCTAATAAGAGTTCTGCTTATTAAATAGTTCAGTTCCATCATTTGAATTAAGCAATAATTCCTTGGCAACTTTGTTTAAAATTATAAGGGAATTATGATTGATCTATGACACAGTGTGAGGTTAAGGTCAATGTAACGTGCACTTGAAACAGAAAGGAGTGATAGAGCCACTTTTGTGAGCATATGGTATCCAGACAAGGTTAACCCACTATCTGATGAAATAATTTAATTAACAGACACTTTAGTGTGTGGAGAGAAGAAGATTGCAAGAAGGAGAAGAGATTAGGATGGTAAAAGAAAAAAGAATAAAAAGGTGGAGAGGAACAGACAAAGGGAAAAAACTCACTGAATGTAAGAGAGTATGGAGAAGTCAGCTAATTTGGAAAATAAAACCCTTCAGGTTTAAATTATTTTAAAAGATAAAGAAAATAACTTTATAAAAAGAAAAAAAAAGAATCTCAGATATTCCACAGAACAGCTGCATTGCAGTCTGCTAAAGCTTTTGTCGTATGCTTAGAACTAAGATTTACCATGACATTATGTAAGGTTATAGCTCACATCAAGGTTTCTAAGTGTGTTTTACCACTTTTCTCAGCCCTTACGATGAAGAATCACTGTCTAAAATCAGTTCTAGTTGTCTTGGTTGCCCTTTAAATATCAACCCTGAAAACTAAAACAGAGGCCTCAGGATCCCTTAAATAACCACATATTTTATTTTTTGTTAACTCTGTGCACACACCAAATGTAAAATGTAAATTTAGTTTGCTTGCTGAGAAAAATAGCACACAAGTACAGTCTGGTGAAATACAGCCAGCCAGATCCTGGATAAGCACACCATTTGCTTCTGATACCTCTGTTTCAAGGGGTTTTTTAGGGACTTTGCCTGGGTAGATAGATAGGTCTCAACCCTAGACTTTTACATACAGTTTTGCTGTGAATTGAGAGGGGAGTCTATGTTAGGTCTATAGATGGGAGAGAGGGAAGAAAGACACCTTGAAGACTACTACCTCCCATTCAGAAGACATAGGTATGCTTCTTAGATGAATGACTGTAACTTGTGACTTGCCATCTTGTATTATTTCATAGATACATTCTGAAAAACTACTAGACTTGCATCATATTTTCCTTAAGTATGTGGCATTGAAAGACAAAGAAGAAGAGGCCTTATAACAGCTACTATGCTGCTGCATGAAGAGTAAGTACCTGAGCCAATAATCAGTTAAGAGGTAGACTGAGTAGATAACTTAAAGGTCTTCAGTCCCAAAGAACTTCACTGAACTGAAGGCAAGCGTGCAGTATTCACTGGATGTTGGGGAAACGCTACTCCATGAGCACTATGTGGGCTGTGCATCAACGCCCATCTTTCCATACTGAAGGAAAGTAGATGACATTCAGACCCTACCAGATTCGACTGGAAATTTGTGATTGATGCTAAGAGAGGCAGGACTACTGATATGCTTTCCACTTGATTTTTGAGCTTTTTGGTTAGTAATGTTGTTAAGGACCAGCCACTTCAGTGGAAGGACTGTGTTTTGCCCTGTTGCCTAAAGAAAACTCAGGGAGAAAAAAACTCTAGGGTAACTTAATTTGGAGGTAAGGGAAGGGAAGGCTTTAATCATGCCTCTCAGGCATTGGGGTTACAAGTCACGCACGCCCCGACCCCCCCCCCCCCCCCCCCCCCCCCCCCAGTGTTACAATTTTATAATAATGTCCATCCAATCCCTGATTTGTCCACTCCCCGGGCTTTGCCCCATTCCACCCCCCGCCCCATCCCTTGGGAATTGAGTCCGGGGGTGTACTGGGACCACTTCTTCCTCATATTGGTCTTTTTCAGAGTACACAGTGCATATAGTCCTTGGTTATATCTTGCATTTCAGCCTCGGGAGCAGATGTTCTTAAACAGAAGAAGGCCTACCTCTAAAAGAAGACTAAATACGCTAATGGAATTTAGGAGGTAATTGATATGGAGAACATGAAATGGGGTAAGAGGGTTGGGGATATGAGTAGCTACTGTGCTAAAGGGTGAGGGAATAAATGCAGCTGCTTCTAAAATCTGCATTTACTACATAACTACTTCTAACACCTATAAAAATTAGAAAAATCAAAAAATAAAAAAAAAACCAAGGCAACAGCCCAGAGACAATAAAAGATAGTTGCTAACAGACCTTGCAGCGTCTTGTGTTGCTGGAACAAAGGAGTGCTTAATTTTTCTCTGCAAATGGAGACCAGAAATACTATTTTGTCATTATCTGGCTACAAATGAAAAAACAAAATCCCAGAGTTGTCCCTCTGTTAAATGGTTTTGGTGTTCTCATTAGGTTACAAAATATTTCATATACTGATATTTTAAGAGTTATTTCAGGATAAAGAAGAAAGAATCATTTGACTTTTTAAAAATGTTGAAAAGGAAAATGTACCAATTTGGAATATAAGTTAATTAGGCCAAAGCTGAAAAATTCAGTTTGAATAATGAACTGCAAATACTTAAGAAATTAGAGCCATATGATTTTACTTGTTCTTGTGATCACCTTATTCCAAAAATGTTGATTTTCATCACTAGAAAGACCTGCCTTAATGCTACAAATTCAAATCTGCAAGTAAGCCAGAGTCTCTGTAGTTTTATGTTTGTGTCATGAAAGTGTGCTGTATACACCAGAAGAAACACTATTCTTACAAGAGAATTTTTTATCATATAATTAGATAATATGAGTTGACAATAAAAGTAATATTATCCAAAAGGTAAACAAGATGTCTGTATCGAATTTTAATTTACTTGTAACAAAGGACTTTCCTTAATTAGGTACTATTTAAACAGATACATTTTTTCCCAAAGGCTTTAGATATTTTGGTATTTTAATTTTTTTAAGATATTTTGATATTTAGATGTTTTTAGTTATGTATGTTATTATACACAAGCTATTATATCTTTTAATTTTGTTGGAAATCAAGAGAACTGCTGCCATCTCCTTATAGTAATGGGTCAGGTTGATAATTTTCTGTCTGAATTAAAAGACAAAAAGATGAGGCAATGATAGGATGTTAGTGAATAAATCAGAATCTCTCTGAAAAAACAGAATGCTGGGGCAAGCAAATATAAAATGACAACATAAAGTTAAAGAATACATAATGGAAAAATTTAGCTCTTTAGTAAATGTGATAGATTATGAGCGTTAAACATATTAGTATCATCAGGGACTGTTGTTACTATTCATACTGTTAAATGTTTGTATGCAGTTGATTCTCACAAGAGATTGTACTAAGCCCTCTATGTTCAGTGATCAAATCAGTTCCTCAGAGTTCTCAAGAATATTAATGGAAGACTCTTAGGAAAAGCATAACTGTGTTTCTAATATCATAGAGGACATACAAACTTGTGAATTGTTATTAATTTACTAAAATTCTAAAAGCTTTATTAATTTTAAAACTAAAAAGTCAGGAAAAAGAATTAAAGAAAGGGTTATAAAGATAACTTTTTATATAAGCTTGTTGTATCTGTTTTCTGCCCTTTCAGCAATCTCTCTCTCTCAATATGAAAGTAAAAAGAAATGTAACAGAGAAAACAAACTAGAATAAATTGAAGATGATTGCTAGATACGATGATTATGTTTGATGTTTTATCTAATTATTCACCTTTAGCATTATTTCTTTTAATTCTGTTTTCTCTCTTCAACTGAAACCTGTGGGCAAGTTTTCTCCAGAACAATTCAGAATCTTTTTTTTTCCCGTTATTTTATGGATCCAGACACATCTTTTAGAATTTCAGTGTTTCTGGGAAGCACTCTTTTCTTTCTGTCTTTCAAAGGTACTCAGTATAGGTAGGATCTTGTTAAGTGGGAACACCTGATCGGTATTTTAATATAAATAGCTACTAAAATAGCCATTCTGCATTTATCATGACCTTTGAACAGTGTTATCCTGATTCTTGAAACCCACTTGAAGTGCCTCCCAGAAACAGTGAGTATCTGAGGATTAAGTTTTTCATAGCAAATTCCAGATTCACTAGGTGGTCAAGGTTTTATACACCTGAAAAAATATTTAATGGCTGGAGAGCTGAGCAATCTTATGTAATGTCTACACTGTTAGTTATATTAAAAATTCTCTTTAATTTGATCTGTGCAAGACTAAGTGCCATTAAAAACCTCACTAAATTACTTCTAAAAAATAATATTCTTTATAAGTATGGACCATTTTTGTTTTGTTTTGTTTTTCAAAGGCACTTCACTTTACACTATGCTCTAATTTGTTGTTTTTAAAACTTGTGACCTTAAACAACTTTGAATGAACAGTTCCATAGTTGTTCAACATTTGTATGTCTCTGTTTTTAATGGAAATTTGTTTGTAAGGCTTTATTTCCCAGTTCAAATCAAACCTAAAAAAAAAATTGGGCTTTGTAATTTCGGTATGTTGATGATGTGTAGTCACCTCTGTTAATAAAAATTTTTAGAGATTTCAAGTGCACTAGTTTTCTCTACAGAGTTCTGCATTAATCATCTGAGTCATTTGTCCTTTGTGTATTCAAATGCGCATGCTATATGATCACTGCTACCTCAATTATAGCAAGATTTCTAAGTTAGCTATACTACATCATAAAAACTGAATTTGTGTTTCAGAAGAGTGAGGGGTAATTCCATTAGTGTACTTACTCATACCTCTTTCAGAGTAAGGAAAATTTTATGGTGTTTGTGGCCAAGCATCTCTTACAGTTTTAAAATGCAAATCCATATTTTAGTTATGACTTTGACCTTGACCTCAGAGTTAAAACCAGTGTTTTATCCATTTACTCTCTGAAGCCTGAAACAGGATGCGCATGTGAAATAGCTATTTAGGAGTAAATTTTGTCTGATTTGCATACTGTCATATTTGTAATGATTTTTGTATGACATGGTATAACTGCAAGTAGCATAAAATCAAAGGCAGTAAACCAGTAAATTGTTTTACTGCTTGCCTCTTAGTAGCATGCTAAGAATCCCAGAGTACATTTTTAGGCAAACTAACAAGAATTTTAAACTTCAAGTGTGAAAGCATATTTTCTTTATTACTTTCTCCACTTTTTCTTTTTTAATATAGACACTATATTTCATGTCTTTCTTTTCCTACTTTGAAATTTGTTCATCCCATTTAAAATACTTGAAAATGGTTTTCTAGCTTGTCAAAAGATTTATTAGGCATGGATAAAAACTCAACTTTGCAGACTTATGGAGCAACTAACAAAATCACAGGTAGCCTATTTCTTAGCTTATTTTTTCAGTTCTGCCATCAGGGCAATTATCCATATTAGATAAAATTTCTTATATAAAAAGGAGGGTTAAGAAGTTAAAGTTTACTCTAAAAAATAAAAGTCTTTGGTTTTGATGCTTCTTTGTCAGACACTTCCAAGTACTTTTTATTAGTATCTTGAAATATCTTTGTATCTTTGAAATTCTGGAGAAGCTCTCAGAATGGAGTTTTTTGGTGTTTAGGATTGTACCTTTTAATTTTTTAATTGTACTTTTGTTGTTTAGGATTGTACTTTTTAATGTTAAACTGGTTTTCCAAAACTCATACAAAAACTGAAAGATCTTTCTTCTAACATGCATAGATACGCTTTTGTGCAGAAGAATGTTAACAATCAGGGGATTTTAATTAATATAAATTCACTGTACATTAAACCAGCCTTTATTATACTCGATAAGCAGGATAATCTCCTTTTAGATGACATTTTTAGATTTACTTTTTTTCACGTTTTCTTCAAATGCGATAGATCAGCTTTGTAAAACAAATAAGATTTTTCGTTATTGCTGATAATGGACTGCAACAAACTTGTGACCAGCTTTAAAAGTATTTGATAGGTTCTTATATAAGTTTCCATTTCATACAACAAGTCTGTTGCAAAGACTGAGCTTAAATCAGACTGAAGATGCTTAGGAGGATAACAACTCATATAACTGCTGTTGGGCTCCTTACGTAATTTTTCTCTTAAGAGGGATAATGTATTTCAAACAGTAGCAAATACTTGCACTTTGAAATAATGTAGGGTTACAGAGGGGAGTAGGGCTAACTGCTCAAGCTCTCACTCTTAAAACTAAGATTCTTTTTCTTGCTGAAGAGTAAATATATGATTAAAGTATGGGGCAAACTAAACTGTAGTCAAGAGTAGCACAGTTCTTTAATTACTATAGTTGACACATCCATCCAGCCCTGGTCATTTAAGTACATAATGTAATATGTTCTAAATGAGATATTTAATCAAAGATTTTAAAATTTTCTGTTTTCCCAGTTCAAGATGCTGATTTATATTGAACAACAGAAAGACTAAACATAAACTAGAATATAAACAAAACTTTTGTATCCAAAAATGAATAGTTTAAACTTCATTTTTCTTTAAAGAGCAAGAATAAAATTATCTTTCTTTTGCTATGAAGGAAGAGAAAAACAAGGATTTCCGATCACTGGAAATATATGAGAATCCATTATAATGATCCTCATCAGTTAATTCAGCATTTTGGTAATGGAGGAGAGGAACATAGTTATATTTTGTGTTTAATTTTTTCAGTGACTTCTCTCTAATCTCCTCTGGCTATTTGACATTCATCAGCCTAAAGTCTTAAGAGCTTGATCCTGAAGAAAGAGACTGATATATATCTTTTGCTAGCATGCCATTGGAAGGAGCTAAGCTTCTCATATGATTTACTATGTAAGGAAGAAGACCATCATTTAGATAAGAGTAGTTAACGTCTTTCTTCATTCGAATCTTACTTAATGCTGAATGCCATTTAGTGTGGCTTTAATGCCATTCCACCGTTTGCTATCAGCTCTGTCATCAGATGAGCTGTGCTTTGTGATTAGTAGTTTTGAACTTTGCCAGAGAGTGTAAGACCATCAGCTTGGACAATCGACCTTTGCATATAATTTTCGGGAAATCACAGAATTATTGAATATCTCAAATTGGAAGGGACCATAAGGATCGTTGAGTCTAACACCCTCCTCTTTGTAGGGCTACCTAAAAAAAAAATCATATGACAAAGAGCATTGTCCAGATGATCCTTCAACTCTGACAGTCACGATCACTTCCCTGGAGAGCCTGTACTCAGTGAAGAATACTGATGTCCAATCTGAACTCCAAATAATCTGTCTGTATCACCTCTTTTTTTTCTATGCCAGATCTTGGACTGAAGGTGTGCTGGTAGGGATTTTTGTTGTGAAACAGATGATGTAGTAGTTTGAAGGTCTGGAGAGCACTGAGGGATTATTTCTCAGATAAACTTGTCCACGGAGTCCGTCTGCAGTGACATAGGATCTCTGAAAGAAAAGAGTTGATGGTTTCTCCCAGATATGCAATAGTATTCAGTCTTAATAGCTATATTCCTTTGTCAGAAGTGGTTTTGCTGCATATAGTGACAACTACAAATCTACCCTTGGCTTTTCTTCACTGTGCTAAGTTGTGAGGAAAGATGTCTTTTCAGTGATTGTTCAAGAAAATTTCTTTATTTAGCCAGCTGGAACTATCTGTGTTACCTGTTAGCTTCCTTTCTGTGAGACTTTGAAGTTGTAGCATCTACATTTAAAAAACCATGTAATTGATTAGGAAAAGGTAAGAAGCTGACTCTAAATTTTATCTGATCTCCCTCTGGAAATGTTCAGAAAAATCTTTGACTACAGACTTTTGAGATATTTCTACCTTTTCTTTCTATGTGTTTTCTATATTTCACAATTAATTTCTTGAATATCTCTCCCTTTATATTTTTCACCCTGTTTGGAGCTAGCTGGAATCATATGTGTGGCTCCCTTTCCCTCAAAGTTTTGAGGAGTCTGCTATAATAAATTAACTTAATCTATTTTTTTTTGTGTTAGAACTGCAATACTTGCAACTTTCCTCCTCTCCACAGTTTTCTTTTATCTTCTTAGGATTAATGTTTCTGAGTGTGTTTTAGAGTATCTCTAAGAATTTTGCACCAACACCAGAGTTATTGTTTAGTTGTTTTGTATTCTTCTGTTGTTCTGCCAATACACATATATCCTTTAATAAAGGGCTGTTATCTTTTCTTTCTCCGTTCTTCCTCAATGGGAACCTCTTAATTTCAGATTTACAATTGCTTAAAGGGAGGAGTTTGGTCTTCCTCATAACTCATCCTCCTTAGCAAAATACTTGTCTCATTAAATTGAGACATGTGTACCTTATCATGCTGCCCTATTTAGAAATGGCAAATGAAAACAATATTACATGGAATGGTCTATGTACCTGAGAGAAAATAACTTCTAGTCTTGTATTTTAGAAACTTTTAAGCTATTTTTTCCTGAGAATACTTTTCAAATAGGAAAGCTGCTGAATGTATAATGAATTGCAATAGTTAAATATCAGCTCAGTCTGAAAGATTTTAAATGCAGTATATATCAAAAGAAACACACCCTAAAACTACACTCTGAAAGGTACATCTTAAGCTCATTCAGCTTAGCCATGGTATGGAAAATTTTTTTGCTTATATTGAAAACAACTTGACTTTTCCTAATAAAATATAGTATAAAAAAAAAGGTACATAAAATCACAAATTAAATACTGTTTTAATGATCTTGGTTCTGTCAGAACTCAAATTACTTGCCAGCTTTTACCACTATATGGAAACTGGGAATATCACTTTAATATAGGAATAAACAGAAAAACTATAAAGCATTCCAATATGAGTGAAAATAAGGTCAAAGCTCATTTGAAGAAAATTCTCATTTTACATCCCTTTCCAATGAACGAGAACTGAGAGATTTCTAATTTTATATTTCCTCTCTGTTTATATTTCTGTGTCTACAGGCGTATGTTTTTTTATTTGTAGTATAAGTATGTAATTCACTGTGTTGTAGCTGTTCATTGTTTTCATAATCTTAAACAAAAGATACAGCGGAAAGGATTAGTGTGAATAAAAACATGCAGAAGATTCCTAAAATAAACAGCAAATATTAACATTTTAATTTCTCTAAAGAAACATGTTGTACTCAGTGTACTTATGGGTAAATGTAGAGGGTTTTTACCTGACAGCCACAGAGCAGTCAAATCTCATCACCTTCAGCAGGAATAATTTATGGTTTAATCTTGCATGAAGGTGTACTAAATTAGTATTACTCATTAGAACTCACTTATTAATAAAACAAGCTGAATTAGTCACCAGAGAATCATATTTGGAAATTCAATGACAATTTTACATTTTTAATAAAGGCTCAGAAATATTATTGCAGAGCAGGTGGTATGAAGAAATGTGGTCAAATTTGACATTCATTAATAATTGAAGTGTGGAACGTGACAGAGGTGAAAATTGATATTGATTTTTTCCCCTCTAATATTTGGATGAGTTCTGAAAAGTAAATAAAATGAGATAACAAGACATATCAAGTCACTTTGATTTCTTTGATCACCCCTCCCTCTATGCACACATATATATCACTATTTTCCCTATCATATTTTTGAATAATTCAACACCCAGAGTCTTTCCAGTTCAATGCATTATAAAACATGCTCAAGCTGAGTTTCAATCATATTAGACTGAAAGCTGAATTTTTTATGAAGGATTATTTAAAACAAAATGTGTCTTGGGCCCTACAGTCTCTCAAACCAAACAATCCTGAAAGTTCAGTGAAGAAATGTCAACACTGTGGAGAATTTTTCAATTCAAAAAATTAAAGGAATCCTGTTTGATGTATATTAACCATATCAATATTAACAAACTTCTGCTGGATTTCAGAAGTGACATGAGAATGGCAATACTATCAGTCTTGTATTTTCACTAGATGTGAAAGCTCTGAAATGGTTGTACTCATACTGATCTTCCTTTGGGACAGCTACAGCAGCACTCCCCCTGATTTCAGTAATGCCAATTTGCAGGCTCAGTTGAAGTTAGACTCTTTAGCCTCACTTTAGCCCTCTATACATGCAAAAAGGGCCACCAGTCTCTGCTGACCAAACTCCAGCACACTGTAGGCATTTCCATGGGGTATTTTATGCAGGATTTACATGGCTATTAATGGTCTGTAGTACATTTTATCATGCACGAGTTTGTTTCAGCATTTCCCACCTCTTTCTGTCCTCACATAGGTTTGTGGTCAAGACCTTCTTTACAAGACATCTCTTGGCTTACATTCTTCATCCACAGGAATGTCTATTTCCCCTTTCTTAGCCCAGTACTGGTGATAGCAATAGGAGAAAATCACTGAAAAGGAGCTGAAGCCTTCCATTTCTATGTGTTTACAAAAGTAATTTCCATGTTTCTGTATTAAATAATCCATTCACACATTCTGGCTATAACCAAAAATGTTATGCAGAAAATAAAAGGAAAAATCATTTTCTCCAAAGTTTACTGTATAGAGGATTTCAGACTCAGTTTATTTTCCATTTGAAACTTTAAGATAACTACATGCATATCCACACTTCAGATTCTTTGCAATATCACTCTTCTTTCTTCTGTACAATCTCCTGTCAGCTTGCATAGAACTACATGAAAGTCCTGTTCTCATGGACTTTATCACAGCAATTTTCTGGATTTCTTGCTACCCAACTTATCTAAATCATCAACCTACAGAATATTTTTCAATAGATTCAACAATCTTCTTGGTGGAATTAATTCTTTAGAATTAATCTGTGGGCTAAGAGGAGATCAAGGAGTTTACTCTTATATTGACTGTAAAAAAGGCAGATATAAAAATGCCAAAGCAGCAGAACATTCAGAAAAGAAATAAACAATCAGAAGTTAGGAAGGGAGGAAGTAGAAAAGTTCAAAAGCAGGAGACAGAAAATGTGTCAACTCATTAGATTTCCTTCAATTTTTTTTTAAGGATGCTTTTATGTTTTGAGATGAACATCTCTGCTCCAAGATACTGAGCACAAATAATATTGATTGACTGCAGTTATTTTATCTCTCATGCCTCCTGTCTACCGCAGAACAAGTAACTGTTTGAAGGTCCTATTGACTGTTAACAAAGCAAATGGATGATACTCTAAGTCTCATTTTGTTAGAATGAATTTATATTGACTTCAATAGCCAGCATTAATGAAATCTAATCAAATAACAGAAAACATATTCCACAAGGTATTTTCCTTTAATTAGTGAGAACTATTGCAGAAAATATGAGACAGCTGAGATTTTAAAATATAATAATACATTATTCTCCGTTCATATCTGTCAAATATTAATGTTGGAAATATAACTTCGAACTGTGAGTTGTGAGCTATTTGGAATCTGAGTGCCATTTTGTCAGGTTTTTTTATTGTTTATGTGTAGGTTTTCATGAGGCAGAAAATATAACAATAAAAAATGTTACAATTTTAATTAAAATTAGACAGTAGCTTAATTGGCGACAAGAAGTGCCACTACTGGGCAAGTTAAATTGTTCTTATGTGACAGACATGGCATAAACAGGAACATGTTCCCTTACGCAAAACTGCAGTTAGTTGTTTAACGAAAAGATCATTCAAATTGAAATATTTGTTGTCTGTAACAGTTACCAATCTAGGTATGGCCTTTTATCAGCAAAGGCAGATCTGATAAGCATAAAGAAGTAAAATGCAAAGAAAAGGGGGAGAGCGCATGATTTAAGTTGATTGATTGCATTATTCGTAAAATAAGTGTCCTTAGGTTATCAGCGCACCATAGGATATGTTTTTCTTCTCCACAGTCAAAACCTTAGACAATTCTTACTGAGCCAAAAATGCTCTAAGTACTGAGTATTTCCCATCAGTCATCTGAAGGGCTGAACACTAAAGAAAAATAAGTTTTTATGCACCCCTTTGAACCTATAATTTTGTTTGCATTCTCAGCCTTGTGAAATCACAAATACCATTTGGAAAAAACCATACAGTTTTCCCTCCTGAGTTTTGACAGCTTCCATCCCCACCTTCTGCTCCCATATCTGGAATTGGATGGGGAATTTCAGTCCTTATCATACTTTTCTACTCCATGTTTCACAGGGTGATGTTAAGCCAGAGATCACAGCTGTGCTTTTGGAGAATCTCTTTGTTCTGTGCTCTTCTTCTGAAGAAAAAAACACGTCACCAGTTTAAGTATGTGGTTGGTAGAAAAGTTATGAAGAAAACCCCTTTTACTGAAAACACTTTCACCCTGTTACAACATTTTCCCTTCCTCAGACAACATTCTTAATAATGAATAAAAAAAATGGAGACCTCAGAATTCTTCAGTATACTTTACTGTGGTGTTTCTTCCTTCTCATCCCCAATATATCAGTAATTTTGTCCAGCATTACACTACATATATTACACATAAATCACACACGAATTTATGGAGGTGTATGTAAGACAGACATGGAAAAAACTGCAGAAACTTCTCAATATCTCAAGCAACTATTTCCTATCACAAGCCCATAATAGATGGATATCTGTCTCAAGGTCTGAAAAATTCTACCTTTTCAGTTGGGAAAACATGCATTTCTTACATTCACTGCCACTAATGGTGAGGCAGGGTGAAGGGGTTAATAGCAGGTCTATTAGCTCTCAGGATGAAGATATTGACTGGGCAAGCTTTCAGGTGTATCCTTGATGATAAGGAAGTCAGTACACAGCCCTAATGAAGAAACAAAGGTAGACTGTAAATTTGGTAGGCCTAGGATGTGGGAACCTCAATAAGGCCTTGAGCTTTGCCAAATGTATCACCAATAGATCCCAGCCAATGAAAATGCTGTTGCTTGCTTACCTAAAATAAGGTTACTGCTTGCTGCTAGCAAGGGGTATAAAAAGGCAGATGACAAAATAAAGTCAGACTTCAGACATCTTTTCTACACATAATTAGACTCTTTGTGTCTTTATTGACCATCACGACTCTACACCGACAGCAGGGTCCACAATCTGGATGATATTTTTCCAAAAACATGGCACCTCTACTTTTTCTCTTCTTGCCAAACGGTTGTATACGAATTGTCCAAAATTGTCAACTTGCGTCTGTACCAGCCCATTGAATTTGAACTTCCAAGTAAGGCCTCAGGCTACAGTTTTTTGAAACTTCTAGAAACCAAGTCATAAGGTTAATTTACAAAGATTTTGTGCAATGAAGGCTCCCTATACCTTATTTAAAACCTTGAACTCAGACCACTCACTGTAGCTGCACTTATTTTCTTCTGCCTAATTGTGCTTAATTTGTACTTGTGGTTAAAAATTACTGTCTTCAGAGTTAATGTACTATCCAAAGGGACATGAAAATGGATAGTTTAGAAGTAATAACTAGCTTTCTCCTTTCCTTGAAACCTGCCATTTATGTGAAAGGTTACTCCTTCCCCATAAATCTAGGGATCTGACCCAAGGATCTGGCCCTTATTCCATTCCTTGTTCCAATATTACAGAAGACTACTTGATTAAAGAATTGAGTTATTCAGCTATTATCAAGATTTAAAAAAAAAAAAATGTCTACTTTCTTGTTTTAACTGTTGGAATAAAGGTATGGAGTTTAATAAGAAGGCATCCTGTGAGATTGATAGACAGATAGATAGATAGACAATTAGATAGATAGATAGATAGATATAGTTACAGTTATATAATCCCTCATGTGCTACATAGCTTGCTTTACTACTCATACCATTCCACTGATTTCTCCACTACTGAGCCAGAAAAATGGATAACAAGTTTGTAGCTCAGTATCCAAGAGAAAGATCAGAATTTTGTGACATGTGACAGAATGTAAGTCAATAGAAATTTAAATTTCCACTGCCAGGCAAAGCTGTGTCACACATTGTGAAAAATTATGCCTACTGATAATAATTTTTCTGTATCTAGAGTCTATCAGTGCCTATTATTAAGAACCATGGAGGCATGAATGTGAAACACAGTGCACTTGCTGTTAGATTGATCAGTCAGCCTCTGAGGGTCTGAAGATCTTCAGTGATAAGTGAACGTGGTAATTTGCGTTTGTCAGAGTTGACCATAGCTACCTCTTTTGTTCAGTATTTGAGGAGACAGCGTATTTCTGTGTGCTGGACATGCAAATTTTGAGCATCTGATTCTAAAATGAAAACACTAGACTGAAAGAGAATGAATAATTAGACAGATTATTAATCTCAGAAGAGCCCAGAAGTCAATCCTTCAGAATAATTTTAGCTGAAAGTTGTAGAAAATTAATTTTTATTAAATGAGTGGCAAAATACAGAATATATTGGAATCATTCAGGGACCACTGAACACACAAGAAATCCAGAAAACCATATTTCTTTCTTGAGTTCAATTTTTTATTCTTTTAGACAAGGAGAAAAAAAGCATTCACATCACTAACAAAGGGGTAAGGTATTACACTGATTTTAAAAAATATTGTTTAGTGATAAGTAGTTCATTATTTATGTGGAAAAAAATTTATTTGATGGGAAATAAGAAGATGGCATTATTGTCTGGTATGGGGATAAATGATCATATTATAAAGTCTGGAGTAACGTGGTAGTGATACACAAAATCCACTGTACAGATATTACTTTGCTTTCTTTAAAAAAGAAAAGACTAGAAAGTAATAGACTCTAAAATACCCAAGCATAAAATACAAAATCATACATGCATTCCCAGTGCCCATATATATTTTTATTACTCCTGTGAAAGCAGTTACTTAATTTTTATTTTCTGTTATTTAATTTGCTTAGCTTTTATCAAAACACAAATTTTCTTAGCATAGTCATGTAGGGGAACGCGTTAGCATTATACAGGAAGATGTCACATGGAAGCATGGGAAATGTAGTCTTTTTATCAGGCCCCAGGAGAAGGACTCCACAGAGCATGCCCACTGGAAGGACTTACTAAGAACTGTGGGAAATATGTGATGTCATAGGGGGCATATAAAGCCTTGTTTGCATGCAAATAAATTGATTTACCAGTTGCACACCATCTGGTTGGTCTGTGAATCCAGTGCTATATAGTCAAAGTTTCTAACTGTTGATTTGTAGACAGACAGATTACAGTAATGATGGCAATACCTCTGCTTACTTCTTGTGTATATGAATATCAAGGTCTACAGTAACCTGTATCCTGTGCAATATCCCTTGGTGTCACCTTATCTTTCCCATTTTTCCAATTTCACATTAATTTTATTATGTGGTTAATATATATAAGAGATATCTGAAAGTGAATTACAGTCATAAAATAGTATTGATTCAGTAGTGATTCCAGAATGAAGAGATGTTTCTACGGGAAGTAGCAGGCAAAGTGTACAGCAAAGCAGACAAGACTTCATGAACTGCGCTCACTCACTAATATTTCTCACAGTCAGGAACAATCCAAGTGGCAGTGGAGCTGGCCTTGAAGAATTGCCCATCCTGTGATTCATGCTTTCTTCTCCTTGTAGTCTGACTACAGAGAACAGTGTTGTATCATGGTGCAGAATAGTGCAGGCTTTGGTGCGCCTGCTGCTATCTTGAACACTTAGGATATGTGGATGTATTTTGCATAAGAATGGAAACAACTGAGAGACAGACAGAGTTAAAAAAAAAAATAGGAGAAAATGCAATATCCACTCCGTTGCATTTTCTTTGGGAGGTAAGACCCCTTCTCACATCAGTTCATAATTTTGTTCCAGCTCTGTACACTCCTAGTCTTGCTTTCCCCGAATGAATTGATTTCATTCTCCATTCTGTTTCAAGTCAATCAGACTATTTTTTTAATCTATTTTTACATTAAACTACCTGTACTGGGTCAGATTAAAGGTCTGCCTACTGTAGTTTCCTGCTCCTGACAGGGAACCCAGGAAGGAGTATAAATGCAGGGCAAGTACACAATGATACTTTCCTAGAATAGTATCCTCACTTCTGGGGATTTATGATGCAAAGACCCAAACTAAAGGTGGTAATTTTGTATGAGTTTGTATTCAATATATTTTTCTTCCATGACTTTCCTTGCTCATTTTCTAATCCCAAACAGACTTTTAGCTTCAACAACATCTTGTGGTAAGGAAAACCACAGACAAAACTACAGAATACTGAAAGCCTATCCTCCTGTTCCTGGAACAATGCTATTTACCTCTCCTGTTCAACCTGTTCACTTGTGGAGAAAAGACGCAAGGTAGCTTCCCTGATATATCTCAGGATAAGAACCAACACACAAATTTTACAACACGTCGGTGGCCTAGGTGGTGACTTGTAGTTCACAAGAGTGGAGATGCCTCTCTTCATGTCTACAAGTACCTACATGAGTATGGTTGGGACTCTCTCCTCTGACTGTCCTCATGTAAACAGGACTTTTATGTCTCAAATGTATCAAAGAATACCATGTACCTAACCACTATGTTCATATTATTATGATGAGGAGAAGCAGCTTTGCCAAAAATCCCATCATTTCCACTAAAAATTGTACCCAAGAAGAAAGATAAAACACAAAGAATAAATCATATTAGAAAAATAAATTAAAAAGTACTGTTAAAGTACGGGTGATAAATGGTGATGGAAGGAAAAAAATGATAGAAGTACTATTTTGATTTTTTGCTTGCTTTTGTTTGGTATTTGTTTGTTTTAAATCTGTGGTACCTAGTCTAACAATCATATCCATTTGCAGGGCTATGTGTGAAAATAATGGTCATGTCATGACAATATATTTCTGAAATTTATATGAATATATACACAGAACATCTTTTCTGCAAAAATTTTTATTCTCTATAATTTATCAAATGCTGCATGGCTTGTTTTAAGATCATATATTTTGAACAGTGAGTTTTCTTTTTTACTTTAAATAAGCACTTGTTTACTTGTCCTTCTCCAAATTTATTCTTGCCTCATTCTTGCCTAACACTGTTTTTTTTATTCTAGTGCAGTTAGTTAAAAATACAATTAGAGTGACTCTATATTCTCCCTACTTTCACTTCTTGTCAAAATAAATGAAAACAAGATATACATATCCATACATTTACACTTACATTACAATATACACACAGAGAATGGCCCCCTGGAACCCATGCAGTGGCCGCAGGGGCACCCACCCCCGGAACCCGCATGGGGCCACCCCTGGCGGGGGAAAGGAGAGAGGGAGTTTCGCCGGCATGGCTTTGTGCCCTTGTGAGAGAGGAGAGTGGAAGCCTCTGAGCACACAGAGGTTTGCTGGTCCACTTTGGGGGAGGGGAAGGGTGCCGGGTAGGCCATGGGGGTCCTCGGACTGGCTGATGGGCGGGCGGGGCAGCCCTGCAGGAAGTGTCGCAGGTAAGCAGTGCGTGGGAAGATATGAGGTAACTTGGTAGGGGGACAATAAGGTCAGGGTGGATAATGGTTTCCTCTAGGGGTTGGGTGTCTTGGCCGGGTTAGGGCCTTGAGAGGTACTCGAGCCCTGTGTAGGTATGGGGGCCGGAATGGTTTTGTTCGTTTGTTTGTTTTTGGCTCACCTGCGTCTGCTGCCCAGGTTCGGTATGTTCTGGATATATTCGTTACATCCTGAAAGGGTGGTCAGGACAAAGGGTTGTTCCTAGGTATTTCCTTGGGAATGAATATAGATACGTGGCAGAAAAGTAGGAAGTGAAAGACTTACCCTAATTGTTTTAATAGGAATGTAGCCCGTGTAACACTATGTGGTTGTGAGCTATGCTGGTGATGGTACATGCCTTCGGTAGGGTTGTCCATGCCAGACAGGTCAAAACTGTAGGGTCAGATACAATACATCCTTGGGCAGGATGGGCTCGTTAGCCTTCTGGCAATCATCCTAGGAGAAGGACAACTCTAATCCCAAACCGGGGCAGATGGAGCTCCCTTAGCCCTGTAAGGCCATCCATCTAAGAGAAGGACACTCTAATCAAACCTACATCCTGAGGACCTTACTGCCACCATCCAAGCTCACTCAGCCCTGGCAGATGAACCTTAGTATTAAAGGGTGGGTCCAGTTCCTCACATACTGCGCCTCACCTAAAAAAATCCATTGTGCAGGCTTGAAGGCCTTACCCACATCTGTAAAGCCCTGTAGCGACAGGCAAGGGTCGAAAATCTTCAAATCAGGCTCGAAAATCATTCTATAGATTCTATAGATCCCTCCCCTGAAACACTCTGGCAACATATTAATAACAGCATCCAGCAGTCCTCTGAAGAATCCTTAGGGTTCTCCTTCAAGAAGAACAAGGACTGGTTTGATGAAAACAATCAAGAGATCCAGGAATTGTTGAGGAAGAAAAGAACTGCTCACCAAGCACACCTTGCACTGCCTTCTTGTCACTTAAGAAAAGCAGCCTTTTGTCTTGCATGCAGCAAGCTCCAACAGAAACTTTGTGACATCCAGAACAAGTGGTAGATCAATCTAGCCGAAAAAACTCAATTATGTGCAGAAACAGGTGATCACAGAGATTTCTATGAGGCCCTGAAAACAGCATACAGGCCTACATACCAGGTCCAAAGCCCTCTACTCAGCGCAGATGGTCAGGTGCTTCACACAGATAAAATCTCCATTCTGAACTGTTTGTCTGAACACTTTCAGACTCTCTTCAGTACTAGCCATGTAGTTCAAGACTCAGCACTTCAGTCCATCTTAGAAAAACCGGTGAAGAATGAATTGGATATTGCTCCTACTATGGGAGAAACTCTTAAGGCCATACAGCAGGTGAAAATTGGCAAGGCAGCTGGGGTTGATGGAATTCCACCCAAAGTCTGGAAACATGGGGGCCTTGCACTCCATGCTAAATTTCACGAGTTTGTGGTGCACTGTTGGGAACTAAGTGAACTGACATCAGATCTTCGTGATGCAGTCATCATCACTTTGTATAAGAAGAAAGGAGATAAATCAGACTGTTCAAATTACTGAGGTATTACTCTGCTCTCCATTGCTGACAAAATCCTGGCAAGAATACTCTTGAACAGACTAATACCCACTATAGCAGAAGGAATTCTACCTGAAAGCCAGTGTGGTTTCAGAGCCAACAGGAGTACCACAGACATGAGATTTGTTCTCAGACAACTGCAAGAGAAGTGTAGGGAACAGAACAAAGGTCTCTATGTAACCTTTGTTGATCTCACCAAGGCTTTCAATACT
>NW_020884875.1:25875011-25951150 GCF_003945725.1 Corapipo altera | reverse complement strand
GTGAGATCAACAAAGGTTACATAGAGACCTTTGTTGATCTCACCAAGGCTTTCAATACTGTGAGCAGAAAAGGTCTGTGGCAGATTTTGGAACGTTTAGGATGTCCCCCCAAGTTCCTTAAAATGATCATCTCACTCCATGAGGATCAACACGGCCAAGTCAGATATGGCAATGCACTTTCTGAGCCCTTTCTAATAACCAAGGGTGTGAAACAAGACTGTGTTCTTGCACCAACCCTTTTCACAGTCTTTTTCAACATGATGCTCCAAAGGGCCACTGCAGACCGTGATGAAGAAGATGGTATCTACATTTGATACCATACTGATAGAAGCCTATTCAACCTCAGGTGACTGAAGGCCCACACCAAGACCTTAAACCATCTTGTCCAGGAGCTGCTTTATGCTGATGATGTCACCCTTGTGGTCCACACAGAAGCAGCCCTGCACCGTTTAACATCCTGCTTTGCAGATGCTGCTGAATTCTTTGGGCTGGAAGTCAGCTTAAAGAAGACAGAAGTTCTCTATCAACCTGCACCTCAGGAAGTCTTCCATCATCCCCATATCACCATTGGCCCATCAGAGCTCAAATCAGTCCAGCAGTCTAATTACCTAGGTAGCCTCATCTCCTTGGATGGTAAGATTGATGGAAACATAGACAACAGGTTAGCAAAGGCATATAGTGCTTTTGGAAAGCTTCATAAAAGAGTATGGCATAATAAACACTTGAAGAAAAGTACCAAGATCAGTGTTTACAGAGCCATAGTGCTGTCTACTCTTTTATATGGATCTGAATCATGGGTCATCTACTGCCATCACCTGCATCTCCTAGAATGCTTCCATCAACGCTGCCTCCATACAATCCTAAACATCCACTGGTCAGATTATGTGACCAATACACCTGTTCTACAACAAGCACCAGTTACGAGTATTGAGGCCGTGCTGCTGAGAACACAGCTGCGTTGGGCAGGACACATCTCCAAGGATGAAGGACCACTGCCTCTCTAAGATCTTGCTTTATGGTGAACTTGCCACCGGCTGCCGCATGAGAGGAGCCCTGAAGAAAAGATACAAGGACTCCCTGAAACAGCATCTCAGCCTTGGCCATATTGATCAACATAACTGGTCTACTCTGGCCTCCAATCAGGAAGCCTGGAGACACACCATCTATAACGCTGCAGATGCTTTTGAGAAAGCACGCAGGATCACTCTTGAGGAGAAAAGACAATGCAGAAAGAACCGTATCTTGCAGAATATACCACCTAAGGAGTCTTTCTACTGTGCCTTTTGCAATCGGACATGTCTATCTTGTATTGGCCTTATTAGCCATCAGCGTGCTTGTAACAAATGTGGATAGAGCCTTTCCCAAATCTTCATTCGTGAAGCCTGGCCATGATGATGACAATATACACATTATGTACATCATTAATCATCTTTAGAGATAAAAGTCTTCTTCACTTGCTTTGGAATGTCTCAATTTCCAATGTAGGTCTAACAGACCTCTTCACTCTTGAATAGCTGAAGGTTTGTTTCAATATTACTTCTCAGTAAGTATTTCTTTCAAAGAATCAATGGTCCTCCCAGTGTTGTTTCCATTCTCTTGATGCATGTGAGGGGATTTGTCCCGTCTTTCTCTAATTTAAACATGCTCATTATTTTCCTCCCTTTTTTTTTTTGGACCAGTGACTAGAACAATAACATTTATGTCTTAGTCTTTGTCTATTTTTCTGACAGTGCACGATAACTGAGCTCTGGTGTAACTTTTAGGCATTCTTCTCTTTGACTGAGACAGTAATATGTGGGGATAGCTTTTCTTTCCTCTTCCTGCCATTAACCTGTCCTTGAAGAGTTCTGATCTCTCAGTCATTTATTTCTAACTTGTGCTAACAGATGAGGCTATAAAATCTCTTTTTGGCGTTGCAATTGTGCAGCAACGACCAGACATAGGATAATCACCAATTCATCTCTTCAGTCCTTCTTAGGGAAAAGATCTTTAGTTCTGCTTACTAGATGGTTTTCCCAGTGAAAGTTGTTAGTGCAAGAAATAGAACATGTTTGGAGAAAAGCACCTTGTCAAGGAAGGGAAGGAATAATCTATCCAAACTTATTTAAGTCTGCAGACAGTCTAGTCACAATCAACTAAACACTTTCCATTCTACCTTCCACTAAAGGCCAGATATTTCCTTCTGCACATCAGACTTTATATCTAGAAACTCTCACAAAGGACTGCTTACACTTAATCCCTGTCAGAAATGCCTTTGCCACATTCCTGTCCAATATACATTAAATTGCTAATATATGCATTTATCTCAGGGCTAGGTCAGTAACTGTATCTTTCTTTGCTTGCTTTTGAGTTAATGAACATTTCTACATTCATTTCTTGGAAAGTACGCATTGACTCTTGAAATGAAATTCTGTATTTTTCTGCTCCCTGAAGGTACTTGCTTTATCTCAGACATTTATCAGCAGAGATTAGTTTGTTAGGACTTTGATTTCCAGATGTTCACTTATCCAGGAATATCTACCAAATAAAATCATATGAGAAAATGACATCAGTAACCAGGTTTTGTATGGACCGCCTATGTTTAAGAGTTGAATAAACATGTTGTGATGTAGCAGTTTCTATATGTAGATAAAACATACCTAAGTCTCTTTAGCCGTTTTACCTCCGCATCCTGAGCAGCCACTCCCAAGGATGCCTGCTTCAGCAGCTGCTATTGGCTTATCTTCTCCCAGAATTAGAGATTTGGATTAGCTGGTAGTTTGCAAGGCTACCATTAGCCATGGGAGCCTAATTTTAATTGCTCATGAGATATATGTGCCAAAATCTAATATACTCGCAAGTATTTTAAAAATAATACTTGCTGTTATTGCATTGGTATAAATATTTGTCCAGACATTTGGTCATAGGATGTGACAGAGTCTTACTGAACCTCAGAGATTTATTTTCACTGTTGCTACCTCTCTCAGTCTTGATGGGTGTTAAGAGGTGGTATGATCTGGATATTTTCACACAGAGGGTTGAATAACTGAAATGGGTTTCAGGATGGTCTGGCAAGATAAGAAGAGAAGACAAGAAATTTTTATTGTCTTTTATTGTCTTCCTGAACCTAAAAGGATAAAAAAAATTGTATATATGGTGCAGTAAAGAGGAAGAAATAATGAAACTCCGAGATTGCCATGTGCAACACTAAATGTTCAGTAATTCTAGATGTCATTAAAATTGTTAGAGTGCAGGCTTCCAAGAGCATCATGTCATTCATCATACTTATGTTGCAAATGGAATTGTTAACAATGTAAGATTTTGGTTTTACATGGCATGTCTTTCATCTCTTTAAGTACTTTATTTTAACACTGTTGACACATTAATATTACAAGTCACATCTTATCAAGAAGCTCTACAGTATGAATGTGCTAAGACATTTAATTTCATTAACCTTTTATTCTTTCAAGATTAACAAAAGAAGAGTAAGAAATGAAAAACCAATTGTAATGTTGTTTGCACTTTCTTACACCATGTAGAAATTGAAATGAAGCAGTGAAAATAATGGATTGTGTGGTTCTGATAAAGTATAGTTGACTATGTAAATCTGCATAGATTAATTAATGTTATGAGCCAGTTGTTAAAGTGGTTCAGTGTACCTCTAGTTATATCAGTGGTCTTAGCTCTCAGCACCTAGCTAATATTTTATTTGACTTGTCAGCAAGTCTACCCTACAGATTCTAGTACAACAAGAATGTTCATGTATTTCTAGGACTGTAGGTAATTTGTGATGATAATGGGCATGCATGCTATCGTTTACTTCTTATTTTCCCTGCTCCCCTCTGTTGATACATCCCTTCACAAGTGGATGTATGATACTGACTCTGCAAAGACACAGGCAAAATGAATATTTGGTTAATGACTCTAAGACCCTTATACTGTTGTAATTGGTACAAAATATTGCTTACAGAATTACATTTTCAGATGCAACAAGAACTCAGTACTTCGGGCTTGTATTGTAAATATTTTCATCTATCCTTTAAAGACAGGTTTGATTAGCACAAAGAAAAACAAAGTTATACCCTGGCAGTTTTTCAAATACCTTGCTATTTTATCTGCAGATTATTAATTCATTCATGGCTAGTCCATTTGGGATGGACTCTACCCACACTTGCTACAAGCGTACTGGTGGCTAAAAATGCCAATGCGAGATAGACAAGTCTGGTTGCAAGATTATTAATAATACAAGAGAATTAGACTTGGAATTAGTTACAGCTCACAAAATATGTGAATCTCTTGGATTATTGTTCGTCTCTGTCCTCCACTGCTATGTCCTTACCAATAGCCTTATAGTTGTTCTGAGTGTTATAGAATTATATGAATCAGAGTACTAGTTTCAAATTTGCTTATTTGTAGACTAACCAGACTGCAGGCCACTGGAGAATACCTGCTCATCTTGTATTCAGCATTTAGGTAGTTAAACTAACGTTGGAAAAAAAAATCAACACAGTAAAAAACCTGACTGCTATTGCCATAGCATTAAAGGGCATTTCACCACAACACTGCAAAGAATGTGATGTGTATTCAAAGCACAGAGAGCTTCAAATGTCATAACATGAGCTTGACACACAAACATAGGCAACAGTCATTGTTTTTATTTCTTAACATTACAAAAATATAACTGGAAGTCAGCTGACTGCTCCTATAAATAAATTATATTTGATATAAATTTCAAATTTTACCTCAGTCCAGGAAATACCCACCTGATACTGAATTAGTTCATAGGAGAGTGCCCATCTACCAGTATTTCCTGCAGGAAGGCTCCCTATTCTACTCTGAATGCATTTTTAAAAGTCAATCAGCCCTACCTATGATTCAGCTTAAGAGTCTCATATAGTCACAACCTGAGTTATTTGGTTATTTTATTACTCTTGTCTTAAGAAAAGGTTGAGCTCTAAGTAGTCAAAAAGTATAGTTGATTTATAAGGCTTCTTATCTGTTTGCTTTATTGGATGTGACAGGTTTTAAAGTCTGTGCTTTTAACAAATTTAAGTACATCTAGTAACTAACACCTTCTTGGATGAATGCTTAAGACATTATCAGTTTTCAGTAGGGCTTTACAGCAACATTCATTTAATTAATGATAAGCTAGAAAAAATGATTGGTGCAAAACTTAAAGGAAAGCATGTTTTTCTATGTATTTTTTTGGCTGAAAGTGTGAAAAAAGTAGCTTCTGGCTGCTGTACCTGTCAACAATATAACAGTTAACATCCCAGTGTAGACTAAGCACTGATTACACTCCTGTGCAGATAAGAGGAGAAGCGAAATTAAAATCTCTTGCAAATGTGACCTAAAAAGGACCAGAGATCAGGAAACACAAGAATAGTTCTCTCAAAGGTTGTGAATGGTCAGTTTCACATATGCATTTATTTGTATTTTTAAACACTACTACGTATGTACACACATCAACATAAAAGATGTAGATATAAACAAGCACATGGATACAGGATATGTATTTGTCCTAATGTGTAGTTTGATGATATGTATATATAAACATTTCATTTCTATATGTTGATAGACATATATTTGCATGCCATAACCTTACTGTATGTATGTTATATTCAGGTTTGAAGACACATAAGTAGCTTTGCCTTTCCTATTTTTTTTCTTTCCCACACCTTTCATGGCCACTGTACATGGGTACATAAGTCACAAATACATCTAATGAAAATATTCACAAATATGTGTGTGGTCGCAAACAGAGATGTACATTAACTCTGCATAGGGAAGTGGGGAGGGAATAGGATGGATGTGGAGAAAGAGGGAATGGGCTTGAGTTTTATGTGTTTACCATACATACACACATACACATGAGCAGGCACACAACATACGCAGATGTAATTCTCCACTACCTCCTTTCCTCTAAATCACAAAGAGTTTCTCTGTTTATTCCAGGGTGTTAATTTGGTCAGACTTTATTTGATACATCACTTTGTACTTGGTGTTAATATTTTGCTCCAAATGCTACATCTTCTACTAGGATGATCTTCATAATCATTTCTGAACCAAGGTAGACACTGTGAGGAGAGAAAACATTGACCTTCAGTTTTTTCCCCTTTGTAATGCATACTTCTGGACCTTAAGAAATAGTGGAGACTGTGAAAGAGAGAAATGAAATGTGAGAAAGAAAAAAAACCCATCTCTTTGTGAATTCTTTCCAGGAATTTGAAGAAGAACCAGCCCTTTTCATATATTAGCAGATGTGGCTTCAAATAAGAAACAAGTTCATTAAATTCTCTCTGGGTCGGATAACTTTTATACTACTTTTGAACAGAACTCTGATTGTGAAAAAGCAGGTGGAGAAGAAACTTGTAAAAGGAAGATAATGAGTTTGGAAATAGGAATAACAAGACTCTTTGCACAAACTTCTAATAAATTCATCTGCCTCTTAACAGACCAACCTATCAGATAAATGCTTGCTATTTAAACAGTTAGAATGCTTACTTTTCTTGAATAGTAGCCAACTGGAGGGGTTAAACTACTGTTCTGTCCAGTAATGCTGCCAGTGAATCAATTTTCCTTCTGCCAATAAAAATGGCCAAGAAATATTGCCTAAACAAAGGATTCAAGAATATCTTCCCTTTTTTCAATGTGAAACACTGATTACATAAATTCTAAAAAGTCTGAATTCCTAGAAAAACATTGCTTAGACTCTATTAAATTGTTATTTTCTTTCAATCTTTCAGCTCTTCAGTGCAAACTAATCTTTTCTTCTTAACCTTGCTTTAATTTATGTGTGCACATGTGGCCATGTGTATATGTGTGTGTGTATAAGCTTTTAATGGCACTGCATTTTGCAACATGAACAAAACTTGCTCCCCAATTATTGCTTCATTTTCTTGGGAATTCCTCAGATTTTGTACTTTATATTTTAGCAAAATGGTCAACTGAAATCATATACATTATGGGAAATACTCTAGTCATCACCAAATGACTAAAATGTCATTATTCTGAAATTGTGAAAAACAATGATAAATCAGTCTGCTTGGTAAAACCTGTTGAATCCCAAATTGGATATTAGGACAAACAAAAATTCCAATAGTACCTTGAGAGAAATAAGAATGGGACAAGTCATGACAAGAAGTCTGTTGAGACTTTATATGAATTCATGCTGATAGGCTTCTCTGTGCTTAATTAGCTGTTAGTCATTTTTATGCACCATTCAGAAGGCAGCCTAAAACCACTGTCACAGGCTGGGATAGGTGTAATGGTACGCCACATTGGACTTTGTCCCAGCTTTAGGGTGGTTGCCTAAATGCACATGATAATAAAGAAGAATTTGACTACTCCACCATGGGTGCAGTGTACTCAGTTATCTCCACATTCAGTTGATATGAAGAACAGAGGTCTAGGCAATCCCCATTACTTTCCATTCATTCTGTATTCACTAGAAGTAATCTGGTTCTAAAGAATAATCTATTCTACTGTACAAGTGTCTGGTGTATGTAAGGAAGTCATTACCCTACTCAGTAAGAAACATATTGAGCTTCTCTTTTTTGACTTGATGCATGGAACTGTGTCTTAGGTGATGAGCAGCTGTGTACATGTAAAGGTGGAAAAAACAGACTTGAAGAGAATCAGTCATTTCTAAAATTCATGCACAATGCGTTATGTCATCATCAAGCAAAATATGAATCCTCTTCTGGCTATTGCACATTATCTGGGAAATCAAAATATGATATCACAGTTCACAAAAGTTCAGTTTTGCTTCAGAAGCACAAAAAAGTGCTCTATGGAAGAGAGACCAGATGCCACATGGATTATGCTTGATTATGTGAAAAGAATTTGACTCCAAGGGAAATTACTGTAATACCTAAGCAGTTTAAATGAAATATAAATAAGGTCAGAATATAAATCTGAATTCCATTCTACTCATTTCCTTATGTGAACACAATTGTGGACAACACAGAGCTGAAACTCCAGATAAAGTGGAGTTTAAGCACCTGAACTACTTCAGACAATTTTCGTATAGTTTTACTCACCATTAAGTGAATTAAATTCATATTTTTATTAGGAATTGACAGACCTAAGTGTTCTGGAAAAATTAAATATTTTTTTGTGAGGAAACTTATAAGAACAACACACCAAGAACATCACCTGATTTTGAAGGTGTTTCTGATGGGACAACCCCTGCTGGGGCAGCCTCTGACAGGACATGTATGTCTCTCCATCTGACATCACATGTGTGTGTAATGAGTGGGATTTTCCCATGCATTCTAATTACTCTGGTAACGAAACCACTTCAGATTTGAATCTCCCTATCCTAATCTTCCAGGTCAAATTGGATGGGGCTCTGAGCAATCTGGTCTACTGGAAAGTGTCTTTGTCTGTGGCAAGGTGGTTGAAAATAGATGATCTCTAAGTTTCCTTTCAACTTAGGCCATTCAATGATTTTATGATTCTATGATGATTCTATATTTACTAAATTAATCAGTCTGCTCTCCCAGAATTATGCTACTGAACCCATAATAGTATACAACATCACTGTTTTTTTCTGATAAACTAGACCATGGCTGAAGATAGTTTCCTGCAATATCTAATGTTGTGGCCAGTTCTGATAAATCTTTGTGCTTTTTCATAGTTATTAAAGATAACTTTTCTGTTTTCTAGCCTGCTCTTTTCCATATATCCTCAAAGACAGTGGATACTCTTAGAGGGTTAATTTTCTTAGCTTTTGGCTTTAGATGCATAGAACACATTATGTTCAACCTTAATATTTTACACTGTAAGCCAGATCATCTTTTATCTTTTATTTATAGTGAACCTCATATTAATTTCTCAATAGCAGCTGGCACAGCAGGAGGGACAAGTCATTGATCTTCCAATTTATCCACTACTCTTACATATCCTGAGGTCGATGCTGTCTAGAGAGATTGATGGGCTCTGGCATAAGAACAGCAGCTGTGTGTTTCTCATGGATGAAAATCAACAACAGGAAACCAAAATTTGACAATTGACAGTAATATTAGCGACCTCAATAATAAATATAACAGGATGGTCTTCAATAATTTGATGGAATATTGGGTATTCCATAATGAAAAATCAGCCATGTAAGAGTGTGTGTATATAGCTTTGTGAGATTCTGTCTGTTTACAACAGCTAGGTAAGACCGCACACACGTACGCACAAAACATGTATAGGTATTTCCTCTAACTTTACAATATGAGTCATCAGGCATCACTTTAAGATGTGACTGGTATCTTAGAATCATTCAAACAGCCTGATAGAAACAGTTCTCTGAAGGATCACACAAAGAGAAGACTATTTTGTTATTATATATTGCTTGTAGTTGCACAACAGGGTTTGACAGGTCTTGCTGTGTCAGACCTTTTCTCTTTTTAGAAATAGGAAGTTGATCTGCCTAGTTAGCAATTATGAACCACATATTAATCCTACTGTCCAACATCTGTTCTGCCTCCTATCCCTAGTTATATGCAGTAACAGAGAATGCTAGCTATGTTTGTAGTAATGTTTATTAGTAATGTTTACTCTTAGTTGAATGTAGCTGCTGTAGGCAGGTTATAGGGCTTTGCAGACAAAATATTAAACACAAACTTTATCAGCTTTCTCTGATGAGTTCATCTAAATGCAGAAACTATATCCTACTCAAAGGAAGAAGTACCTATCTAAAATTTGGTTACTAAGGTGTACAGAAGTGAAGCTGTCTCATCAAGGCGCTCTGAGCAGCAATCACTGAACGAGCTCACACTATGGAAAGGTAAAACTGTAACTTGTGCTTCTGTTTATGCAATATTTTTTAAATGTTAAAGTCAATGCCAGCTTCACTGCTTTTTCTCCTATGTGGCTTTAGTTGTCTCGGTTCATATGTCTTCCACCTTTACTTATTATCTCTCAGTCATCCAGAAAAAACAGTAACAGTTGCAGTCCCACCACAGTGCCGAGCTTTCTGGCTCCACGACCCATGACTCAGATGGGAGAATCTAGGAGAAACTGATAAGTTTGGATTCAAAACCAGCCCTCCAGCTGGTGATCAAATAACCAGAGAGAGAGATAGTAATGCTTCGTGGCAGTGCATCCTTAACTTTGCACAAGACAAGGGGGCATACTAAGACTAGGAAAATCCACGTTACACATGGAGCTATTGCATGTGCTCTAAAAGTGACTGTAAATATCAGTTAGAGAGAAGCACTCTGGAATTCCGTGTATGATTGTTATTACGGAGATTCTGGGGAAACCTCTGTTCATTTTGGAGCTGCATCCACTGGTGACAGTGTTCAGCTACATATTACTGAAATAAAAATTAATCTCATCCCCTATATATAGGTCATAAGAAATCAAAAAGAAGGGAAGACTGTAGTATCTTTCTAATAAACACTTTAAAAACTGCAGAAGAAAAACTCCCCTACTCCTCAGGGTGTTTTATGGTATCTTATGAAGACTATGGAGGCATGGACCCACTTTCTTTAACAGACCATGAGCTAGTGTTTACATAAAATGTGCCATGTGACCTATTGAGCTATATGTAGTAATCCTGCTGCCTAACAAAAACCTCACAGTTTTAATGGCTATAGTAAACAGAATACCTTCCTTAAAGCTTATAGGAAAAGGTTATGAAGGGCTTTAAAGTACAGCACAGAAATTGCAAGAAAGTACTGCAATCTATTTTTCTATTTTAAAGCTTTTTGTGATTATGAAGACCCTGTATTCTTAGAAACTTAGACTCCTGTAAAGAACCCTTGCTTTTGAATTGTATTTACTCAGAAAGGATAAGAAGCCTCTGAACATCTACCGAAATCTAGGAATGTGCTTAGGCTGTTTTTTTGTCAATTTTTAAAAAATATTTGAATATATTATTACATACTGGCTTCATATGGGACTACGACAGGAATTACTGATAAAATGAGAGAGGCTCTTCTCATAGTATTTTTGAACATAAACAGTAATAGAAGGGCCAGAAATTTCACAGGAGAGACTGCTTTTATGATTTTTCCTTCTCAATTTTTTTTTTTATTTTATGGAGTTCAGTAATGTCCTGGGTGATTCAGGTACAGGTAAGATAAATAGTGTATAAAACCCACCAAAATGGTGTCTGTCCCAGGGTGCTTACAACCTGAGTTCATGCAAAGGCAAGAATAAAGAGTATAACAAAATGGAATGAAAGGGGAAAAGACAGAAACTAGATGGTCTAATAATTCAGAAATAGCATACATGCTTCACAGTTGTTTTCTATAAAAAAAAACTTCTTACAACTTCTTCTGTAAAATGTTTTTTTTCAGGTTCTGAGAGGAAAAAAAAAGAAGAAAAAAACTTTACATTTGGTTGAAATTTGATTTCCATTATCTATGTACTTTCATCCTTACTCTTTTTCTTCTTATCTGTTTCTTTTTCAAGAATATTGCATTTTTTCAGGACACTGTCACAGTGTGTATAAAAAGTAGAAGAAAAATAGTAGAATTTTTTTGCTAGCAAAGAAGCAAGCAGGGAAGAGATGATTTTACTTTCACAGCTAATTTTACCTCTCCAAAATTGAAAGTTTCCAAGTTTCTGCCCCTACCTTGGTGGTCCTCTGCTTTGTCTTATACAACTCAGATACTTTCAGATCACATCTCTCTAAGACTTCTGAAGTTAGGCCTGGTTATTCTTGTTTTTCTCCAGAGCACTTAATTCAAAGTGTTTTCTTATAAATGTGGAGAATGAGAACCCTGTATATATGTGTGTGCATGTACATGTGTGTTAATGTCACTGACTGTTGATAGTAAGCTGTCAGCTACAAAGAATTAACTCACAGTCTGTATTAGTAGGAAATGGGACAATAGTAAGGTGTGGGGTCCTTAGGCAAATGCTCAGCACCGTTCCTGATGCCATGCAATTGTAGCACCAGGGAGAAGGAAAGAGTCTCAGGAAGGTATTGGCAAGGAGCATGGGATACCAGGTTATACCCTCAGTCCCATGGAGGCCCTGGCCCTGTGCACGGACACTTCCAGAGAACAAAGCTGTTCAGCTGTTGCAAACACTTGGACCTAGTTTATTACAGCTTGTAACTCAGAGGGAAAGACATTTAAAGTGAGTAAAAGTAGTAGGATCTAATGTTTAATTCTGAAAGTGGTGACAGTAGGAAAATGAATAAAAATAGGATGAAATACAGCTTGCCATGCAGCTGACTGAATTAATTGGGCACTACTGAATTTCTGTGGTAATGTCTCTTTTCTTGGTCTGGACCAAGGGTGGCCAAGTAGGTAGGTTTTGAACTTGAGCTTGATAGCTAATTCATGAATTTTCCATTTTTCCAAGCATGAATCCATCTACTGCACTCCTCACCACACCGTATGATCACTTGCAACAAGTGTACTGAACTGTGATAGCCTAATGACATCTGCTCTTTTTCTATCTACCTCCTTACTAGGTCAAAAAACATCGTGGATTGGATGTACTGCATTGCATGAAATTCCTTAGAGAGAAATATATATGTGTATAAAAATAGATAAAAAAATAGACACACATATGTATTTATTGATAGTTTTTAATTTTAAAGGGAGAAGTGGTTAGCTCTATTTATAGTGCTTATATTTCTTAAGAATTTTGATTCTAGCATTTTTAGGCTAGCTTCTGAGAGACTTACAATACATAATATTGTAGTAGGAGTAAAATGAAATATTTTCTGGGCAGAACAAATACTACACTATACAGTAGGTATATATATGTATATGTCCTAGGTAGGAAAGTATTGCTCCTGTTGTTGTACCTAAAAGCAGGATTTGTCACCTGCTGTGCAATAAGCCAATCTCTCACAGGCACTCGAGGTATTAGGCTATTTCATATTTATGACAAGACAGGAGCTGAGCAGTACATCCACAAAGCTAGCCCGCTGATTCTAAAAACTTCAGATTTTATATACATTTTAGCAAACAAAGAAATTGCCATTCTTTCAGCCACAAGTTACATAGTTGTCTTACTCATTAGTATTCCACCATCTGCCAGTTACATGATTCTCTCACTTCTCATGCTAATTATTCCTATACTGAGTCTTTCTCTTCTTTTGAGTCAGAGGATTTCTTGAGTTGGTGGTCCATGAGTCAGTGGCCTCAATCTCCCCCTGCCAGAACTACCTTTTACCCAGCTGGTTTGGTGTGCAGCTGCAGATTGAGCTCTGGAGGGCTGGAGCCCAAGAAGCTGTGAACGGCCCGTGCCTGTGCCCCCCTGCATTCCTAAGGGCACAGGCACCTGTGGTGCCAGCCAGGTGACAAAAGACACAGCAGGAGCCAATGACTCAGGAGGAAGGTCCCAGACTATGATGAAGAGCATAAAATCCCAGGTGGTCCTTTGTTCAGGGTCCTTCCTTTGAAGCTCTGAGGTCTTTTTCACTGATGAGGCAGGACCTTGTTTCACAACTCCCTTCCAATTCTCTGTAACCCTCTGGGCAAATTGTTAACTGTCTCTGACCCTTAAGATATCACTGTGACTAGCGTCAGACTGGGCCACACCACTCTAGGATGGTGGCCGGGCTGTGCCGCGCTTGACAGCAGTGGCAGGGATTGCACCTTTGTGGGAGTGGAGAGGAGGAACATTGGAGCACACAGAGGTTTACCAGTCCAATTTGGGGGAGGGGAAGGGGGTTGAGCGGGCCGTGGGGTCCCTGGACTAGCGGGAGGGCAGGCGGGACAGTCCAGCGTGGGGTGCCGCAGGTGGGCAGTGCGACGGAAGATCTGTGGTAACACAGTGGGGGGAGGGTAACGTCAGAGTGGATAGAGGGATCGTCTAGGGGGCTGGAGGAGTTAGGCAGATGCCTAGGATTGGTTTGCTTCGGAATTATAGGATCCTTAAAGGGTGGTCAGGGCAAGGGAATGTCCCTGGGAATATCCCTGGGCTTGAGTGTAGATGGCTGGCAGAAAAGTAGGGAGTGAAAGGCTTGCCCTAACCATTTTAGTGGGAAAGAAGCCTGCGTGTCCCTATGAGGTTGTGAGCTATGCTGGCGAAGGTACATGCCTTCGGCAGGGTCTCCCATACCAGACAAGTTAAAACTGAAGTGTCAGATAAAATGTGTCCATGGGCAGGATGGGCTCACTAGCCTCTCGGCAGTCATCCTAGGAGAAGGACAACTCTTAATTCCAAACCCGGGCAGATGGAGCTCCCTTAGCCCTGTAAGGCCATCCATCTAAGAGAAGGTTACTCTGATTAAACCTACATCCTGAGGATCTTGCTGCCAGCGTCCAAGCTTGCTCGGCCCTGGCAGATGAACCTTAGTATTAAAGGGTGGGTCCAGTTCTGCGCATGCTGCGTCTCACCTAAAAAAATCCATTGTGCAGGCTTGAAGGCCTTACCCACATCTGTAAAGCCCTGTAGCGACAGGCAAGGGTCGAAATGGTAGGTGATAAGATGCACTGGAAGCCACAGACCCAACCTACATGCAGGCAGTTCAGGACATCGGTCGCCTGAGACTCATCCTGGAGATGACAGTCTCTTTTGACGGCATCCTGAATGACCAAGCAGCATTTTTCAAGGACAGCACTGCTTGCTCCACGTGGAGAGAGGCCTAGAAAAGGTGGCCTAAACAAAGCTCATCTCTACCCTTCACACAGTTGGTTAACCGCAGCCAACGGGCATCTTCTAATTGTGGTCAAACAAAGATTAAGAGACAAAGGCACACACCTGCCTTCAAAGGTGTACCCAAATTGACGCTCGCATGCTGGAACATCAGAACCATGCTTGATACTGTGGATAGTGGACATCCTGACTGTCATTCTACCTTAATTGCCCACAAACTGTCACGCCTCAACATCGACATTGCTGCTCTCAGTGAAGTCCATCTCCATGAGGAAGGCAGCCTTAGAGAACATGGTGCCAGTTATACACGCTTTTGATCAGCTAAATCTGGAACCGAAAGGCATCTCTCAGGAGTTGGCTTCATGATTAAAAACTCTATTGTTCCTAAATTGGAAAATCTGCCAGCAGGTCATTCTGACCGCATTATCTCCTTATGCCTTCCACTACACAACAACCAACACATTGTCCTCTTTAGTATATATGCCCCAACTCTCCAAGCTGACCCTGCCAAAAAAGATAAATTGTATACCAACCTGCACCACCTTACCCAAAAGGTTCCTGCATATGATAAGATCATTATTCTTGGTGATTTCAACACCAGAGCAGGAAAGAGCTTTGAAGCCTGGAAAGGAGTATTAGGCAAGCATGGCGTTGGAAACTGCAATGATAATGGTCGCCTTCTGCTAGAATTCTGTGCAGAGCAACAGCTCACCATCACTTATACTATCTTTCAGCAGAAGAATAGTCTGAAGACAACCTGGATGCATCCTAGATCCAAGTATTAGCACCTCATTGATTATGTCTTGGTGCAACGGAGAGATGTTCACAATGTCCATCATACGCATGTGACGCCCAGCGCAGAATGCCAAACAGACCATCGGCTTGTGCGCTGTAAACTTAACTTCAACCTTAAGTTCAAACATAAAAGGGATGATATTCCAAGGAGGAAACTCCAAGTTAACAATCTTCAATCAGCCACAGTGAGAGACAGATTCCAGGCAAATCTTCAAATCAGGCTCAAAGATCATTCCATAGATCCCTCTCCTGAAACACTTTGGCAACATATTAAAAATAGCATCTTGTAGTCCTCTGAGGAGTCCATAGTGTTCTCCTTCAAGAAGAACAAGGACTGGTTTGATGAAAACAATCAAGAGATCCAGGAATTGTTGAGGAGGAAAGGAACTGCTCACCAAGCACACCTTGCTCAGCCATCTTGCCATTTAAGAAAAGCAGCTCCAACAGAAACTTTGTGACATCCAGAACAAGTGGTGGATCAATCTAGCTGAAAAAACTCAATTATGCGCAGATACAGGTGATCACAGAGGATTCTATGAGGCCCTGAAAACAGCATACGGGCCTACATACCAGGTCCAAAGCCCTCTACTCAGCGCAGATGGTCAGGTGCTTCACACAGATAAAATCTCCATTCTGAACTGTTTGTCTGAACACTTTCAGACTCTCTTCAGTACTAGCCATGTAGTTCAAGACTCAACAATTCAATGCATTACACAGCAACCGGTGAAGAATGAATTGGATATTGCTCCTACTATGGGAGAAACTCTTAAGGCCATACAGCAGGTGAAAACTGGCAAGGCAGCTGGGGTTGATGGAATTCCACCTGAAGTCTGGAAGCATGGGGGCCAAGCATTCCATGCTAAATTTCATGAGTCTGTGGTGCACTGTTGGGAACTAAGTGAACTACCATCAGATCTTCGTGATGCAGTCATCATCAGTTTGTATAAGTCATCATCACTTTGTATAAGAGATAAATCAGACAGTTCAAATTACTGAGGTATTACTCTGCTCTCCATTGCTGACAAAATCCTGGCAAGAATACTCTTGAACAGACTAATACCCACTATAGCAGAAGGAATTCTACCTGAAAGCCAGTGTGGTTTCAGAGCCAACAGGAGTACCACAGACATGAGATTTGTTCTCAGACAACTGCAAGAGAAGTGTAGGGAACAGAATATAGGTCTCTATGTAACCTTTGTTGACTACACCAAGGCTTTCGATACTGTGAGCAGAAAAGGTCTATGGCAGATTTTGGAACGTTTAGGTTGTCCCCCCAAGTTCCTTAAAATGATCATCTCACTCCATGAGGATCAGCATGGCCAAGTCAGTTATGGCAGTGCACTTTCTGAGCCCTTTCTAATAACTAATGGTGTGAAACAAGGCTGTGTTCTTGCACCAACCCTTTTCACAGTCTTTTTCAACATGATGCTCCAAAGGGCCACTGCAGACCGTGATGAAGAAGATGGTATCTACATTCGATACCATACTGATGGAAGCCTATTCAACCTAAGGTGAATGACACCAAGACCTTAAATCATCTTGTCCGGGAGATGCTTTATGCTGATGACGACACCCTCATTGCCCACACAGAAGCAGCTCTGCAGCGTTTAACATCCTGCTTTGCAGATGCTGCTGAGTTCTTTGGGCTGGAAGTCAGCTTAAAGAAGACAGAAGTTCTCTATCAACCTGCACCTCAGGAAGTCTTCCATCATCCCCGTATCACCATTGGCCCATCAGAGCTCAAATCAGTCCAGGAGTTTAATTACCTAGGTAGCCTCATCTCCTCGGATGGTAAGACTGACGGAGAGATAGACAACAGGTTAGCAAAGGCATATAGTGCTTTTGGAAAGCTTCATAAAAGAGTATGGCATAATAAACACTTGAAGAAAAGTACCAAGATCAGTGTTTACAGAGCCATAGTGCTGTCTACTCTTTTATATGGATCCGAATCATGGGTCATTTACTGCCACCACCTGCATCTCTTAGAACGCTTCCATCAACGCTGCCTCCGTACCATTCTAAACATCCACTGGTCAGATTATGTGACCAATACGCCTGTTCTAAAACAAGCACCGGTTACGAGTATTGAGGCCGTGCTGCTGAGAACACAGCTGCATTGGGCAGGACACATCTTAAGGATGGTGGACCACCACCTCCCTAAGATCATGCTCTATGGTGAACTTGCCTCTGGCTGCCGCATGAGAGGAGCCCTGAAGAGAAGATACAAGGACTCCCTGAAACAACATCTCAGCCTTGGCCATACTGATCATCATCTCTAGTCTACTCTGGTCTCCAGTCGGGAGACCCGGTGACACACCATCTATAACGCTGCTGCTTCTTTTGAGAAAGCACACAGGATCACTCTTGAGGAGGAAAGACAACACAGAAAGAACCGTGTCTTGCCGGTGCCTTTTGCAACCAGATTTGTCTATCTCACATTGGCCTCTTTAGCCACCAGTGTGCTTGTAGGAAGTGTGGGTAGAGTCCTTCCCAAATCTTCATTCACAAAGCCTAGCCATGATGACTAGCTTCAAAAAGATTTATTTTGGGAGTAGGAATATCAGTTGGGAGCCCTGCTGTAGACAAAGAGCAGAGAGCTAGTTGTGCTCTTACCATATGCAGTTCTGTACAACAGAAGAAGATTCACATCGTAACTTAAAATGACATGGAAACCTCCATTTCTTTATGGAATTTGTTGAAGATTCTATAATAATAATTTCATGCATATGTATACAGTGAAACCATAAAATAAGGTTAAACTTGGAAAAAAGCAGAGGTGAAATGGATTTGGACTGCTGGTGGACAGGAGGCTCAGTGTGAGTCAGCAGTGTGCCCTGGCTTCCAGGAGGGCAAATCCCATCCTGGGGTGCATCAGACACAGCATCATCAGGCAGCCAAAGGAAGGGATCATCCTGCTGTACTCAACCGTGGTGCGACCTCACCCTGAGTCCTGTGTGCAGTGCTGGGCCCCACAATTTAGAAAGGATATGAAGGTCCCTGAGCATATCCAGAGGAGAGCAACAAAGCTGGTGGAAGGGCTGGAAGGTGTGTCCTGTGAGGAGGGGCTGAGGACTCTGGATTTGACCAGTTTGGAGAAAAGGAGGCTGAAGAGCAAACTGATGCTCTTTACAGTTTCCTGAGGAGGGGAAGTAGTGAGGGAGGTGATTTTCCCTGGGATCCAGTGATTAGGTAGCATTTCTTTACTGAGAGGCTGGTCAAACACTGGAACAGGCCTCTCAGAGAGGTGATCAATGCTTTATGCCTGTCAGTGCTTTAAAAGGAGGCCTTTTGTCAATGGCCTTCAAAACATTCTATAAGTTTGGGTCAGTCCTTGAAATGTGCAGACAACTGCACATTTCCCTTTCAACTGGAACTATTATATTCTAAATAAATATTTGTGAAAGCTGCTGAAACAAATAAAACCAGAAAATGTTTTCCTGACATTGCAGCTTCTGTAAGCTGTTGCCCCTCTGGAAACATTTGCTACATTGAATATGAACAGAATTGTATAGTATATACTGCATCATTCTGTTTAGGACATTTTCTGCAATAGTTTTGATTATTTGATGTTCCTAAGAGTTTTTTGCCAATGCCTTTGACAGTGATTCTTTAAGCAGTCTAACTACTCTTGAGACACTTGAGTCTACTGAGGTGGTGAATAAGGCACGAACCCCGCCGGTGACACAACCAAGTGCCAGGGTAGAATTAAGGTTTATTACAAAACACTTAGGTTTAAATACAGCACTCAAACATGTCACATGATCTTCCAACCAATGACAATCAAGTACTGATTGAGCATGTGTGAGAACCCAGAAAACTACAACTCCCATGATTCCTTGCTACAGTCTACAAATCTTTTTGTCTGAAGGCCTGTTTCAATCCATTCCCTCCTTTTTATTCTCCTTCAAAACTGTATTTTCTATCAAGGCTCTGAATGAGAAGTCCCATGCATTTATGCCCAGATCTCACTCACCCACATGCAGCACCTTTGCCCATCATTCCTTCCCATCTGTTGATGTCAGTTCCATGCACTACTTGTCAGACACCTTGGTGCCTCTTATCTATCCAGCTACTCAGCAAAATTTGTTATAGCATTCTTTTAAACTACTGGCAGGAAAAATTGCGGCAGTCTGGTAGCTGATTAGTTATCACATTTCACTTGCTCAATTCAAGGGAACTGAAATCATAAGAATACAGCAATATAAGACAACAATGAGGGAGTAGGTGGTGAAATGAAGCAGTAGAGAAGGAAGAGCATTTTTACCTAAAGAATGCTATATGAAGACTTGAGCTGATTACAGAGCCCTCTGGATAAGGTCCCCAGTTTTTCGAATTGGAATGCGGCTTCTTCACGATGGGTACTTCTCTACAAGCTGCATAGCTTTGTCAAGTGACACGTGGTAAAAAGAGTGGCATGATTCTCAATTTTACTTTGTTTTACTGAGAACCCTGAGGAAATCAGTATCCCCATGAGTAAAATGGAAATAATACTTATTCACCTTTGACAAGTGATCTAAGGATCAAAGTGCTATGTACAACTAAGTATTTTTATTATTTCTACTTTGATATGTAAATCACAGACACAATTGGCTGTAACTGTCTTTGAAGTTGTTCTGAAAAATCATATCATATTGCTCTTCAACAGTGTTTTAATTTGTGAATTATTGACATGACAGACCATAAGAATCTGTTTGGAAGCTTTCTAATTGGTTTTCTCAATGTGTCTGCTGTGAACTCGCACTTAGTGTTCAGTAAGCAGAAAATGTCCTCAAATTGTTATTACTGATTGCATCATTTTCTTAGTGAAAGAATTTGTGTAATTATAAATCTTATTTTTGTTAATAGGATTAATTTTATGATCTGGTTCAATTATCATAAATTATATTTAAAAAACCAAAGTTGTTAGTCATGCAACCTAGCTACTTCTGTGTTCCGACTGGTGTAGTACAGATGCAGATTTCCTTGGAATTAAGCAGGTGTGCTATAAGCCAGCAGACTAATTGAGGCCTACTTTTCATCAGAAAATCCAGTCAGTATTCCTTTGACCATCTAATGGACTGAATTTAATTGGTCAAACAACCATACATCAGCTTTCAAGAGGAAAATTCAAAAAGAGACGTGATATCCTTGTCTTGTACCTGGTAGAACTCCTTCCCCTACATGCAGTTGCTTCAGAGTGTTACGTAAATGGCTTAAAATGTGTTAACTGAAAACTTTTGCTACTCATTAATCATTAAATTACTTTTCAGCCTTCCATGTTATGAATCAAATATGATGATTGAAAAAAAAAGGTACTCCAAAAAAGTCTCAAGTTTGCAGAGCAGTACTTACAAAAACCCGTTGCAAGACCAAATGACAAATCAAAGACAAAGCAAAACTCCTGTTGCATCATAGTTTGATAGAGAAGATCCTGGAGATTATGGTACTTGAGAGCTATTTAATAATTGAATAGGGACTGTTAAGGAGTTTAAGATACTTTGCAAATCAAATTAGTTTTTACAGGATATACCACGTTGGGTCACATAATCTGGTAGCCCAAGGAATGACCAGAGTGATTTTCAGTAAGAATGAAGAGTTAGGCTCTACTTTTTCAAAATCTTTTGCTCTTTTATTTAAAATGAAAAGATGGCAACAGCCCTTCTTTTAATGAGTGTTATGAAATACAATATATTGGACTGTTAAATCTTCTTTAATGTATTGTAATACTATTACAAAAATAACTTTTAGTTTATGAGAAAATATTGAAGCATTGTTAAGACAAATAATATTCTGAGTCAAAAAATAAAATAAGATTGTCCTTCTTTCTTTCTAGATTTTCCCTTGCCTTTCCATGCAGAAATAGACTTCTACTTTGGAGCACCTGCTGAAAAAAACCACATAATCTCTTTTTTAAGACTTGTCTGCACATCTGCTAAAGATATGCTACTTCTGTTGACTTTTCCCTTGCTAGACACCTTTAGTTGTAATCACATAACAATCATCTCCCTTATGCTGGGGAGGATTTTTTTTGGTAGAATCAATTGCTTTGTCTCTTGTTTATTATATTTCCAGTCATCCACTTGACAACATCACCAAGGAAGATTTCCTAAGTGCTGTCTACACTGTAAATTGAACTTAATTTCTGTTATTGTCACACCATTTTTTAAGCTATTTTTTAATCTTTTATTGGCACATCATTGAATGAGGTTATGTTTCAAGACATGAGTCAAGAATTTTAAAGGTACAGTAACTTTTACCTGCCAACCTTCAAAAAATTCCTTCATGATAGGGGAAAGACACTAGAAAGGAGCTCATGGTCCAAGAAGAACAAACTCTTTATCTTGCTGTTGATATGCCTGATAAAATCTTAGGAGACACAATAAGTACTTAAATGTCTATTTTCCACTATTTCACTTCAAAAATTTCAACAAGGAGAGTCACTTAATAAAGTTTGAGTAATACTTTTTCCTAGCACAGAACCTCAGAATTTAATAGCTGTGCACTTGTTTATAAATAAGGACAGAGTTGCATTCCTGATGAAGTTAGGCGCTTCTAGGTGAAACTAATACCATGTTTGACACAGAAGGGATAGAGTCTGGTTTTATTCCAACAATATTAGAACATGCTATTTAAATTACATATCATTTTCGTTGAGCTGTTGACTCTCCAAAATTAAGAAGTCATATTTAAAATTAAAAAGAGGGTTATTTGTTGACCTCAAATTTGTTCATTTGTTACTAATGCATTTTGTGCTAATTAAGCATGCTTTCTCAATAATTCCAGGAGGGAAAACCAAAGCTTTTAAGGTTCCTACTAATTTAGCACCCTGTGGCTGTATGCTTCTAATTCTTTCACTTTAATGTACCAATTACATACATTATACCAATAAATATGTCATAAAGAATCTATCATTTCAACAACCCTTGAGCTGCAAAAGCTTGAAATCATATTAAAATATGTGAAGTAGTATCTTTCCTTAAAAGTGTCAAAAGAAAGAACTGGCTAAAACATTATCAGCATTTTCTGATGATGAGACCTTAAAAGCTCCAAATTAGTTGTCCATGTATAATAGTAAATATAATATTGAGGAAATACAGACTTACTACACTCAATAAATATGTTTCATCCCTTTGGTATGATTTGTCATTTTTAACTTTCAGTCTTTCATTATTAAACATTAATAATGGTCTTAAAACTTAGCTCTGATCTATTATAAAACAATTCTCCTATTTTGCAGCTGCATCCCAGTTCTCTGAACAATCATCGCAGACTCAGCTTATTAAAGTGATAGAAATTACTGTATTAGATTTTTTCCTATGAGTCTAGTACTTGTTAAGGAAGTTTGACATCCTTATTGTGCAGTACAGGTCTGTATCTTTTTGATTTATTGACTAAGACTTCTGCAGTGACTTTGTCTGGACCAGAATTTAACTCTCTGTATATCACATGATGTAGCTTTTTAGTAGCAATACAATCTCTGAACAGAGTTAGAGATGAGTAGCAGCCTTAAAACCTCAAAACTTTCAGCAGAGCACAGACTGTAGTGATTTTTTTCCAATGTTTACACTGTTAGTACGACTTGTGTGTTATTATGATGGAAAGTCTCATACTTTAACAAAAAAAGAAAAAATTCAGGCTTTTTTGTTTCATTAAATAGTTTTCTTCCTCTAGGTTATTTTAGTATTAAAAAAATAACATTTGAGGAATTGCGAGGAAAAATCTTACCATATGCATTCCACAGTGTGACATGAAACAAAAAGCTCTTTTCATCTTGAAAATGTTAATTTTAGAAAAAATTGAAAGATCGAATAATTATGATATATTCATTTATATATTTTATATCAACTGGAGTATATAAGAAGATATCACATATTGCACCAAAATATGGCATTTTATGCTTATGCTTTACTATGACAATGTCACATAACATAAATAGAAATAAATACTCATCTCAAAAAAATGTAAATTTCTTCTGATTTTTTTAATGTTTTTTGAACAAGAAAATATTTTTAGTTGTTTTGATTTAAAGTGAAGATGACTTGTGAAATTCCAGAATAAATGTATGAAAATTCATTCAAGTCTATCTGTATTATCAGAGAGGTGATTTTCCCCAAATCTCAGCTCTGAAAAGCAGTCGAGAAATTAAATGCAAATTTAATTACATACATGTTTTCCCCTTTATATAGCCCATAGGCAAGTGAAAGTTGCCCTTTTTAGGAAGCCGAGCCTGGTCTCTAATCAGACTAGAAAAAAGACCAGCTCTGATGTACATTACACATAAACTGTAACACAATAGCACTATCAAATTTTTGTCAAGCAATTAAATTTTATGCCAAGCTAATTCAATCTTGTTGTTGTTTTATTAAGTCATATAAAAAAATTCCTAAATCTGTTTTCTTCAGTAAATCACAAGTTTCAAGTTTCACAAATTTCCTAACTCAGACTCCTTATTCTGCTACTTTGATATATTAAATATCCAACAAAGAATTTCTGGGCTCATGAATCTAGAGTGATAAAATTAATCCTCTTGCTGAAGAGAAATAAATATTTTATTGCGGTTTTATGAGTTTTGTTCCCTTTTCACTTGCAAGTAGGTGTTGTTTAGTGCTAAAAAGATACTTAGCTGCTGAAAAATGTATTAGAAACAATACAGCAGTAATAGAATTCATATCTACAAAGCTGCTCACTTTTCAGAATGAAGGTCCAACACAATATTGTAAATAACAATATTAGACTTCTTCTTTATTCTTCTGACATTATAGACTCCAGGAATAATTTTACTCTTATTAGTAATTTCACAGTGGAAATTTCACCTGAACAATAGCTGTGCAATCTAATTTACTAAACGTAAATGAAACTTGCAACCTTAGAAATCTGAAATGCTAATCTAATTAATCGAATTAATTATTAATCCTCTTTCCATTTTTTCTTTCTTAGAAAAGTAAAGAAATTTTAAAATTGGAGATGTTCATACTGTGATTATACTTTCATCTAAGGTAATCATTACAGAAATGATTCAGTCTATTCAAGTCTGTCACAACATACACTGCATTTCAAATCCACATTATCTGAGATATAATGAGTATGTGGGGAGGGCTCAGGGGCCCTGCATAGTGTTTGTCGCAATTAAGAAGTGGGTTTGGGTGAGAGGAATGTACAGGTAGGAATTTCCATCAGAAACAAATGGAGAGGGATCACAGGGTTTAGTGCTATATGTTATACAGAAGGAATCACTTTCATCAAAGTAGTGTTGCATATAGGCAAAGTGGGACAGTTCTCTGCTGTGATTGCATGTTGTACAGTCATTCTAAAATATCTGGAATTTCTCTGAAAGCCCCATTTCAATTTCACAAATATTTACCTGAAATTTGCACAGACTGTGATAGCTCCAAGGCCTTGATGACTCAAAGTTTCTTAGTCCAATGGTTTGGCTAAATCTGAAGAAGAGATGACCCATAATGTCTTGACAAAACACCGTATCCAGAAAAAATATATTTGTCCTCAGAAATGCACAGAAACACTATAAAACAGCAGATAGGTACAAAGCATTCACAGGTTTGTTTGTTGTTTTGGGGTTTTTTTCACTTTTTTGTGAACTACTAGGTTAGTTTGTTATTTTTCTGTGAAGACCTGGTACTTTTTAATGGGCACGCATGATGTTCAAATTTGGAATATATGACAAATTTTCATTTTTTCATAGTTACTAAGTAGAATGGCAGATTACTCATTCACAGTTGCAAGTGGCAACCTTTCAGTCCTGGAAGACTGTACAAGCGCAGGTAGAAGCTTAAAACAAATAATACATCTACAGAATATCAACAGAAATTTTCAAAATTATCTGTTTGTTCAGAGATATGGACAAGTTTAGGAAGAGAAATGTTATCAGGATAAACTATGTTTCAATATTCAGTCCAAATACACACAGAGACCTTAATTCTAATGTATTCTACTGTCCCCCAAAATAAACAGCTGGAACACATATAAAAATTTTCTTTTCAGTTGGTTGTACTTAAAAATTTATGTGTTCTGCACTGTCAATTTTACATTAAATCCCTATCAGACACCTGAATCTGCTTTTATACTTTTACAGTTTATCAGGAAAAAAGAAGGGGACGAATCAGAGACTGAGGCAACAAAGGGCACCTTGTTGTTGGTGTCTACAACAGGCCTCTGATTAAGGGGAGCCTATTGATGAAGCCTTCTTGCGGCAGCTACAGTAGGCATTGTGTCTACAGGCTCTTTTCCTGCTGGAACTTCAACCACCCTACTGGGAAAGTAGCACGGTGAGCTCTAGGCAATCCAGAACACTCCTGAAATGCATGAATGGAAGATAACTTCCTCATCCAGGTAATAGATAGAACTATCAGTGGGAATTGTTACTGGTTCTGATGGTCACCAATGCAAGCAAGTTAATCAGAAACATCAATATTGGAGGCAATCTGGGCTACAGTAATCATGCGTTGGTGGATTTTGCAGTCCTGAGGGATATGGGTCAGGTAAGGAGTAAGGTTAGGTCCCTGAACTCTAGGAAAGCATACTTCCATCTCTTCAGGGAGATAGTCAATGGGATCGCCTGGGAGACTGCCCACAGGGACAATGGGGTGGGACAGATCTTTAGGGAAGTATTCCATAGAGGGCAAGAGGTAGCAATCCCTAGGAGCAAGAAATCAGGCAAGGAAGACAAAAGACCAGCATGGCTGAGTAGGGGAACTGCTGGTCAAACTAAAGGGAAAAAAGCAAATGCATAGACAGTGGAAAGGACAGGTGACCTGGGAAGAGTATAGGAATGAAGTTTGGTAGTTCATTGGATATAGGGATGGGGTGAGAAACTGAACCTGGCAAGGGATGTAAAGAATAAATACGAGAGCTTCTACAGGCATGTTAGCCAGAATAGGAAGGTCAAAGAAGCTGTACCCCCCCCCCAAAAACCAGAATGGCAAACAGGCAACAATGGATGAGGAGAAGGCTGAAGTATTTATTGATTTTTTTGCCTCAGTTTTCAATGACAGTCTCTCTTCCCACACCTCTCAAATGGGTGGACAGTAGGATGGGGACTAGGGGAGCAGAGTCCCTCCCACTGTAAGTAAAGATCAGGTTCATGACCACCTGAAGAACCTGAATGTACATCAGTGAATGGGACCTGATGAGATACATCCAAGAGTCCTGAAGGAACTGGCTGATGTAGTTGCCAAGATACTCTCCATGATATTTGAAAATTCACGACAGTCAGGCGAAGTCCCAAGGGAATGGAAAAAAGAAAACCTTGTACCTATCTCTAAAAGGGTTAGAAAGGAGGCCCCTGAGAATTACCAAGCTGTCAGCCTCCCCTCTGTGCCTGTGAAGATCATGGTACAGATCCTACTTGAAGCTATGCTGAGACACATGGAGGACAAGGAGGTGACTCAAAACAACCAGCAAGGCTTCACCAAGGGCAAGTCCTGCTTGACCAACTTAGAGGCCTTCTATGATGGAGTGATTACATCAGTGGACAAGGGAAGGGCTACAGATGTCATTTATCTAGACTGGTGTAAAGCCTTTGACACAGTCCCCCACAACATTCTGCTCTCTAAATTGAAGGGAGATGGATTTGATGGGTGGACTGTTAGATGGATAAGAAAGTGATTGGATAGCCACATCCAGAGGGTAGCGGTCAATGGCTCAGAGTTCTGATGGGCATTAGTGACAAGTGATGTCCCTCAGGGGTCTGTACTGGGACCAGTGTTATTTAATATTTTCATCAAGGGCTTGAGTGCACACTCAGCAAGTTTGCAGATAATACAAAGCTGAGTGTTGTAGCTGAAGGACAGAATGCAATCCAGAGGGATTCGGACAAGCTCAAGAAGTGGGGAACTCTCATGGTTTAACAAGACCAAGTGCAAGGTGCTGCACCAGGGTGAGGGCAACCCCCAATGTCAATACAGGCTGGGGGATGAACAGTTCAAGAGCAGCTCTGCCAAGACAGACTTGGAGGTACTGCTGGATGAGAGGCTGGACATAAACCAGCAATGTGTACCTGCAACTCAGAAAGCAAATTGCATCCTGGGCTGCATCAAAAGCACCATGGCCAGCAGGTCGAGAGAGGTGAGTCTGTCCCTCTATTCTGCGCTGGTGAGATCCCAGCTAGGGTACTACATCCAACTCTGGTGTGCCCAGCATAGGAAGAACATTGACCTGTTTTAGTGAGTCCAGAGGAGGGCCACCAAGTTTTTTAGAGGGATGAGGCACCTCTTCTATGAAGAAAGGTGAAGAGAATTGGCATTGTTCAACCTGGAAAAGAGAAGGCTTTGATGTTACCTACTGCAGCCTTCTAGTCTTTCCCAGAAGGGAATCTACAAGAAAGACGGAGAGGGACTGTCTACAAGAGCATGAAGTGACAAGACAAAGGGGAATGGCTTCAAGTTGAAAGAGAGTCAGTTTAGACTAGATATTAGGAAGAAATTCTTTACTGTGAGGGTGGTGAGGCACTGGCACAGTTGTCAAAAGAATCTGTGGATGTCCCATCGCTGGAAGTGCTCAAGGCTGGGTTGGATGGGCTTTGAGCAACCTGACCTCATGTGTGGCATTCCTGTCCATGGCAGTGGGGTTGGAGCTATATGATCTTTAACATTCCTTCCAACCCAGACCATTCTGTGATTCTATGATTGTCTTTTAAATCTCAGCAATAGGATTAGTGAAATTTAGGAAACAACTTCAATAATACTTCTTTTTCTGGTATTCCCAAATGTGCCTTTACCCTATTTTATTTTTACACTAATTTTTTTGGACCAAAACCTCTATTGTACAACATATTGTCATTGAAAACCTGCATCAGCTGTCCTTTCAATGCAGCTTGCAGCCCTCCTTTTCTCGGGGTGAATGTGGAGGTGTTTTATTTTTTATCTTTTTCCTTCCATAGTGACAGGGAAGTCCTTAAATGAAGAAGAATCAGGCATTTCTAAAACAGAAAAGTACTGATTTTGTAAGCAACCATTTATTATACAGATATTTATTATAGAGAATAGCATAGAAAACGGAAACCGGCACAATGAAAAATATCTTATGGAAAGTATTGGAGGAACCATGGCATATTTTTAATGGTATGAAATTAAAAGGATTAGAAATCATACCAAACGTTGCTCATCCTTGTTCTTTTATGCTTGGAGATGAAGAGAGTTTGACTTTTTTTTTCTTTCTAGTTTTTGAAAAACAATGGATGATGCTTTTTCCTCAGTAAATGTAAGGTATTTCTCTAACACATGTGAAATATTTAATAGCATGACAGAGCTAGCTTTGTATTAATATTTTTCAGCAGATCAGGGTCATACTATCATTTCTTATAAGTCTACTTCATCAATTCTAGCCTGTGGTTTCTTAAGCAATGAGAATACTAAGAAAAACAAAGGATTTTTGTAATGTTTGTCTGATTATGTCAAATTGGAACATTACCTGCAGTTGCCCTCAGTAAACAGTTGAGTTAGCTTGACACCTTAACTTGGTTATTCAATGTCATGTTTTTAAAATTTAGGCAAGTTAATAAAATTAGCTTTTTCAAGAGTTTGAGTGCTTTTATTTTTGTTCTTTAACAGTGCAGCCATCCATTTTTACACTGTTCAAAGGGAAAAGGGACACTTGTGTTTCAAAATCTCAGGCCCTGTAGACCATATGCTAGACGGCAGCAAGTGAAGTAAGACAGTTCAGGTTCTCTGCTGTCAAATCAGGCAAAATCCTTCTATGGCTACCATGTATGAAGTCAGGAATTAATGTCTCCTAGAAATAAGTATTGAAATCTCACTAGGGATGTGTTAATTCTGACTATTTGAGGGAGTAGGCAAGTGGTAAATTTTTTGCAATATTTTCACGACTATATTCAATTAGAAACTTTCAAATCCATCTGGATCTGCACAAACAAGCAAAAACATGAAGGTGAAAGAGGGCACATATAGCTTGAAGTATGCAATTCTTTTAATGCTTTTTTATTTTGTTCCCATGAAACTCAACGTGAAGGCTTTCCAAAGGAAATGGAGACACCATTTCTGGTATACACAGAGAAAAAGAATTAAAATATTCATACCGACTTTCTCCCTTTTTCTTCCCTGTGTTCCGGCTACACCCATGATAAAACCTAGTGCAGGATTTTTGATTATTAAAGATTTTTTGGAGACATGAATAGAGATTCTTCTGTGGAATAAGCAGTACAGCATTATAAAGTCTACAAATTCTCAAAATGCTTTTTGACTTTGCTGAAGTGATGGAGACCATTCTCTTAGTTTCTTTCACGCAGTGGATTGCATTGCCCCTTATAGAATGTTAAAGATGAGCATTGCCCTTCCAGAATTCCAGAAGCTGCAGAGAAAATTATTGGTATATAAAAAAAGAACTCCATCTCTGACTTTTCTATAAATCATTCAATAAATGATTTTCTATAAATCAACTCAATAAAACCTTCAAAGTACTGATGCAACTTATATATTGAATGGCTATATGTAAGAATCTCAACTCTGTATGAATTCATAATCCCCAATACAAATAAACTGTTGGCTACTGGCATGGTATCTATAGAAGAATTATTAGGAAATTTTATGGCAACAAATCCTGCCATAAAAATGTCACTATGCTTTTTGTTTGAAACAATATTGCTGCAAAAACCTTTCAACCATTAATGAAAAAAACTCCCCCTTGTAAGATTTAATGTGTCTAGTACAAGTCCTACAGCAAATTTTGTACTAAACTGCAAAAAACCTCTCAGCAGCTGAGTGAGTTTGACTTCTACAGTCAACAATAATGGATTTAATAGTAATCAGGAAAAATTTTTCATTATGGAGATTAAGGTTTTCATGGTGAATCTACATGTGTATTTCAGTTTTATTTAAATCTGAAAAAAATCCACTTAAAAAACATTTTATTTTTAAGGGAACTGCAGCATCCTTGTTAAAAGAATCAGCTTAGTTTTGTATTTTCATGGAATTTATAATTGAGATTTGCATAATTCACTTTGAAAGAGAATTTCAATATAGTTTTGCCAAGTTCTACACATTCACTTCTTTTAACAAACAGAAGATAAGAAACAATGTATTATCAGAAATAGAATAAATCAGGATTATGTGAGATTTTTTTTTCTTCATGTCCTAATTACAGGGGCTGGGACCAGTTTATCACCATATAGGTATAACCAAAACTGTGTATGCTACATCCTCTTTGTCATTTCTGATGGACTGTTAATAAATGAATCATTTGCAGTAGCTTCCCAGGGCACACCTGACACCTCAGGCTACAAGCTGGGTGTTAAAGAATCCTACAAGGAGTGTTCTCTTGGTCTTCACACCAATGACTCCCCTCCAGTTGTGATGACTCCCCTCCAGGGAGGCATTAGCACCTTCACATCCATACTGAGGGATCATTTCTCCTAATGAGCCATAATGGACTGGTATAATAGGCAGCGGCAACAACCCAGATCATCTATTCCAAAAATTCTGAAAACATGACTCATAGAGTTAAATCACCCACTGTGAAACTACCTGCCCTGGGGGAGGTACTAGCATTTCCCTCCTGAACCTGACCATATAATCTTGGGGTTTTGGGACTTCTGGTACCACTTGTTGAAACCAGAGGAGGACCAGAACTTCAACTGACTACAGCTTCCACTCTTGATAAGTCTACAGTCATTAATTCAACAGAACTGTGACTACCTGAACCAACAGGTTTCTTTTCCTTTTATTTTGCACACTGGAGGGCCACGTAGTGCTCAGCACAGGGGTTGACAAACACTGTTCTGTTCTTGTCCCAGGGTGTGAGGCTATATCTCTGTCTTTGTGGGTTAAAACCAGTTTTTCTCTGTGTCATTGTATTTATTGTAATCTTTTTAACCAAATGTAACTCTGACTTGTAATCTCTCTTGAGTTGGATTCATTTCTCCCCCTGGTTTGCTTTTAAACCAGCACACGTCAGATACTCTTTTAGATTTTTTGTTGATTGGAGTAGTTCTGCTTTTTTTCTCTATGGCTAAAGTGACAGTGGTTGACAAAGGGCACTTGAAACCTGCAGAACCAATTTCAAGGTTTTTAAGCTGAATAGATGGTAACAGTTGAACAAAATGATATTATTTTCATTGAAAAATATTCACAAATGTTTGAAGAAAAATAATTTTTGCAACATTATGCCCTTTTCTGGCAAAACTCTTTTCCCTGTAAAATGCCATGACATATTTCTTAAAAAATTTCAAACGTACATAATGAACTGACGTAAAGATTTAAAACCCACTGGAAAAAGTGTACACTATATGAGATAGTGGTGTTTGCTCCACCCATAGTTCTATATGGATGCTACTGACTTGTTGCAGAGCCAAGCTGGATGTTACTTTGAATTTGCATCTGACTGGAGCTAAATGACGTATCGAATTTAAGCTTCCCTATGACTACCAAATGGAGGGTGACACTGGGTGGGGGAAAAGCTGACATATGACCTCATGAGAAATTATTCCAATTGGAAAACATATAGGAAGGGACTGAATGGTCCTTGTCTGTAAAAGAAAATGCCAGACAGACTTCTAATTAAAACATTTAAGACATAAGATCATTATTTTTAGGACTAAGTGACCCACAAACTGTGTAAGAGCTGTGTCCACAGTGAGAGCTGAGACTGAGAAATTTAAGGTGTAATTTGAGTGGTTCTCTATTAATCTTCAAGTTCAATTTCATATGAGGAATTTTGTGGACCAAAAAGTATAATTTCTTGCAGAAGAACAAAATCTAGTTTAACTTTGTTCCTTTTTTTTAAGGGGAACTGGGTAACTGAAACCCTGTGGCTAAGAGTTCTATCCCCCAAAAGTACATCCTGAAGTTTTTAAGCAAGTAGATTATACCTGTTATCTACTGAATGTGTTTAAACAGAAACAGGTTTTTCACAGAGATATTTAGAGAAATAAGCTTTTTTTCTGATCAGAGTGGGCTGCCAAAACAGCTATGTACTATATTTTCCAAGTTTGTTTATAGTTTATGTATAAATTTACTGAAGTCAACACAATAACTTTCATTGTAAAGCCATCACCCCTTATTCTGTCACTAAGGACACTGGTAAAAAAGTCTTTATCTTTCTTATAAGCCCCCCAGTTGAAAGGCCACAAAAGGTCACTCTGGAGCCTTTTCTTCTCAAGGCTGAACAACATCAATTGTTTCAGCCTTTCTTCAAAGAAGAGGTATTCCAGCCCTCTCATAATTTTCATAGCCCTTCTCTGGTTTCACTCTACAGGTCTCTGTCTTTTCTGTATTGGGGACCCCAGTGTACACAGTGTAGTATACAATCACTTCTCCTCTTAGCAACCTGTTAAGGAAAATTTATCTGTAGGACCATTCAGAAGCCACTCGGGGAGTCACACTTGCATCATGTAATTCTTTAACTGCTGGGACCAAAACCCCTTTGCAGCAGGCAGCTCCAGTGAACTGATGGGTGCCCCATTTGACTCCCTGCCCATACCACACTCACATTGTCAGGCAAGTTTCTGCTAGTGGCTTGACCCTGGGTTTCCTGTAGCAGAGTGTCAGAGCTCTGGTTCCTTTAATTGTTGTGAAGCGACATAATAATAGCTCAAGTTGTAATGCCCTGGGGAGGGATCCTGAATAAAGGAATCCCTGGGCTTTTATACTGTTGCAGTCCATGTGCTTGACCCTCACACACTCTTTGCACCCTGTGCATGTGCCTTTTGGTCTGATGGTTATTTTAAGTCTAGGGTGTTCTCACTTCTCATTGGGTCCTGCAGAGTCTCTAGGTGATCGACCACCCCCGGCCGGCCAGCATTGCAGGACTGCTGCCCTTTGGTAGGTAGAAGGGCAGTGCCGCTTTCCAGCTCATTTCCCACGGCTCCAGCCTTTTTCCACCAGTCAGGGTACAACCTGCAGTTTGCATACCAAGCTACCAGCACTGGATGTGTTCCACAACAAATCTATACAATTTAATAGTGTTTTCAGAGTGTGCTTTTAAGTTGTCAATTTATTAAAAAGTGTCAGAATCATTCTCAGGTTTCAGATCTGGAGTTTTGTGTGTATAAAACTGCCATTAGTTACAGGTACCTGTGTTTTCTTCAGTGTGAAGCAAACTCACTAAGGGTGTCCACCATGACCTAAAAATATTAGGGAGATGTGTAGTCCAGTAAGCGGTATCCTCATTAATTCACATATGTGATCTAATTATACACCCTGTGACTTTTTGCTTATTGCAACAGATTTTTAGAGTTTTAATTTTAAAATATCTGTGTTAGAGGATGTGGTCATGCAGGATGTTTGGTAAGCCACAGCTTTCCAGCAACTGTGGAAACCCACTTCACATACCCTAGCACCAGAGTGCATGACTAGAAATCACAGATGATCACTTTGTTATCAGAGCTTCTTTCTGTACCTTCTTAGGTATCAGAACAGAATCTCATTAAAACAAACAACCAAAGATTAATTTGACCATGTCTGAAAAAAATCTTTATTTCTATGCTGTGATTTGGGATTCTGTGAAAAAGTTTTGTCAGCACAAAACAAGCAAATACATATCTATATGTATATAGATATATATATGCCAGCTTTGCTTTCTGCAATTATGAAAAGGATAAACACTTCATAAAATCTTCTGCCACAGAACCAAACATATTGAAATGACTTTTTATGGAGATATTGAAACAACAACAACAACAGTAACAAAAATTGCAGAGCTTGTTTCTCCTGAGGGTTCAATTATTTTGAGGGCTGCTAGCAAACTTTGATTGATAAATCTAACCTTTTCTTTCTAGGCAATGGTTTGATCACATAGTGATGAGAAAAAGTTAGAGAATGGAAAAATAATATTTGGATTGCAACAGAATAATAAAAATGCAGAGAATGCCTTTGACTTTTACAAAGTGAGAAAATATTTCCCATTTTGATTGTGTGATGTCAAGAATCACTTCTAAGGGCAGGTAAGTCTGGGGTTTGTATGATTTTCTGAAATTAATTTTCAAAACTGGCATGACTTCTCCAGACTTCCAACTAGGAATTCATAATACATCCAAAATGAATTTAAAGTTGTAGTAGCAACATAGGTTGCTCAGCAGCATAAATGACTGAAGTGGTGTGGTGACCACACATTATATGGCAAATATGAGCTAAGGAAAACTCTCTGGTCCACAGGGAAAAGCAGGCAGCCTTTGTATCCAAAACAAATTTATGAAGTTCTCCAACTGAACTTACACAAAAAACTCATAAAGGATATTCATCATGACATAATTTGACAATTCTATACATCTTCTTAATTGTTTGTTTACAAAATATTTTTCACTCCCTTCTAAAACACTTCTTAGCAGCCTGACAACCTCCATCACTATTTTTGTCAAAACTTCGTCATTTTCATGTAGAAGAAAGAGAAGCTATCAATCAAAAAAAATGAAGATAGATTATTTGTTTTATTTTATCATTTTCAACCCCTTTACCTAATATCCTTCTTTTCTACAGACAAGGGAGTTATGCCTAACCTTGCAAGCAGTTCCTGGAAATAAAGCAAGAAAAGGGAGAAAGTAAAATTTTGCTTTAAAATATAAGTTCTATTTTGAAAGTAAATCACTTAACAACACTTAAAATTGTGTTGTTTAAACGTTTTCCAATTTCCACAAGCAGTTGTAGAAAATTACTTTGAAATACCTGAATTTTTTGGAATCTGGCACAGTGATGATTGACCTTCATTAACCCTCTTCCTTTCTGATTCATACAATATCTTCTGAAGTTGGGGAGCATTTCGTGAGTAATTAAAAAAATAAATAAAAAAAATTAGTGAAGAATTAGCTACACCATCCACACCAATAAGCCAAAATTTGGAGAAAAGTATATTTTATGTATCAGTGTCATAGTAGTGCAGAAGACAGAGAAAGCAGTTAGATGCATTAGTAACTGGTCTAAAGGGAGCACGTTGAAATGCAGCTGTTTAAACATGAACATTGCAGTAAGAGTCAAGCATGGACATGAAAACCATGGTATTTATCTAAGCTTCCAAGACACGGAGTATCAGAATGCTGAAAGCCAAATTAAAGTTGCCCTTAGCAAAAGTATGCTGTTGCAAACGTTGTCCTCCTCCATATGCTCTCTCTGCCCTTACTAAGCCCTATGGGACAAATTTAATATAGTTCTACTATTTTAGTTAATGAAATCACTGCTATAGCCTATGAATAACTGCAGCAAATGGGCTCAGTGTTAAATAGTACTGCGCTTGCAGGCAAGCATGGCCAACAGATAACCCCCTACATTTCCACTTTCTTCTACGGTTTTTTACTGACTGTTTTTTTAATATGGAGCTAGTTTTCTGAGGCATGGTGTGCATGTGCAAAATTTAAAAATGAAGAGATCAAATCTTAGATGGAGACTGTAAATCTGTTTAGCTGTGAAAAATTTATTTTCACTCACTGAACTAATATCTAGTAGCCAGACTATCACATTTCAACTGTTTTTCTTGTTGTACATACTGAAATGAGAAAATACATATTCAAAAATATAGTGATGCATATATATACCACATATATTCTGCTGGCATCTCTGTGATATATTGCAAAATCATCCATAAAGTAATTTTTTTCTAGCAGCTTAATTTATCTTCCATCTACTAAGCCATCTTCTTGGATTTATTAATGTCTCAACCTCCAAAAAGCTTTATGTATCTGTTTTTTTAAAACACAGTAATCGTCTATGCCAAGAATTTGGCTCATTAAATAATTTTCCCATTCTAATTACACACTACTTCTAATTATGACCCTTTGCTCAGTTTCAGAAAAAAAAACCAAAACTTTTCAAGCTGGTTATAAGAATTGTTGATTAGCACCTGATGTGCTAAAAAACCCGAGCAATTGTGGCATCAAATCACAGGTGAAAAATTGCAATTTATTTTTGGAAAAGCAACTCACAATTTTGCATAGAAATTCTATGCCAGTAACACCTGAAACATGTAATGACAGATGAAGTTCTACATGATGTACTCTTCGTGGGTTTGCAAATTCTTAGATTTTAAATACATAAAAAGACAAAGTGCATTTTCAAGGGACACATAAATTTATACCTGTCACGGTTTAACTCCAGCTTCAACTAAACCCCATGCATCTGCTCACTCACTCCTCCACCAACAGCATTGGGGAGAGAATTGGAAGAGCAAAAGTGATAAAACTTGTGGGCTAAAATAAGGACAGTTATGATGAAAGTAAAAGCCATACATGCAAGAAAGGCAAAACAAGGGATTAGTTCAACACTTCCCATGGGTAGGCAGTGTCAGAGACCAGATTAGTATCTCATCGGATTTATTGATTGATGGGTCAAATAAACCATGTTGTCTGTGTGAGGCGGGGGCTGGTAAAGGGCTAGGTCTAGGCCTGGAGCCAACATGGCTGTGCCTGCACAGCGCAGGGAAAGCGGTGTGGCTGGGCTTTCAGTCAATAAGGCTGCCTGGTGGTCTGCCCACACCACACCCCCTAGAGCCTCTAAGTGGCTGTGGCACCCCTCACTTTGGCTGGAGGGACAGGGAGTGGCAGTGAACCAAACAACCTGCTTGGTGAGAGTGGCCCAAGTCTATAAAGCGACAAGTGGTTTCTCTCCCCTCTTGACCTCTGCTTTCCTAACCTGTCAATATGTTACCTCCAGAAAGGTAAATATGTCTCTCTCCTCTCTTTCTCTCTGTGTTCTTTCTTCTCTTAGTCTCTCTTCCTTCACTCTTTGGAGCAACTTAAAAACCTATTTTCTGTATTTCACTTAAGTTTGTGTTTGCTGGGTGTAACAAAGGTTCCCTTACCATAGCAATGCTTTCTAGTCTCAGTAGTCTATTGTAATGCTTTTGAGAAATTGCATGTTATTACTGTAAAACCCTTTTTGCCAAAACTGTGTCATATTTTTCTCCAAACATGAACTTGAGGTATCAAACAATCAAAGACTTTGCAAGGGCTTGTGCGGGTGAAATCTCTTGAGGTCTAAAATTAAGGTGTACAACCAGTAAAAGTGTGGAGCTTCTGGACTGGGTGTTCAGCTACCCCCAGGAGAGGAAGATTCCATCATGTGGAACTGTGACTTGTGAAGACAAATGCTATCACTCCAAACATCTCTTTCTTTCTTCTTTCTTCCACCAACTCTATATGCTGATGCTGATACATGGTCTGGGATATCCCTTTTGTCGGCTGGGGTCAGCTTTCCCAGCTGTGTCCCCTCCCAACTATCCATGCACCCCCAGGTGCACTGGCAGGGTGGCACAAAAATCAGAAAAGCCTTGACACTGTGCAAGCACAGCTCAGCAATAGCAAAAATATCTCTATATCAACCCTGCATTCAGCACAAATCCAAAACACAGCCCCATACTAGCTACTGTGAAAAAAATTAACATTGCTCCATCCAAACCCAATACAATAATTCTCAAGTAAATATGCATATTTTAACTGCACTTGTCCAGTACAGACTATGAGAAACTTTGCTGCTGATGATGTCCACTTATTTGTAACATTTTTGTATGATTAAAGCTAACAGCTACATAGTTACTGAAGATTTATGAATAAGAGGTGTCATAGAGTATTTTTATGGGGTGTTGATTCTTTAGAATTACCCCTAAACCCCTAAGAAAAGCAAGGATTACTAGTAAAATCATTACTGCTTTTTTAATGCAGTATCTCACTGACTGTGAGATAAGCAAGTAGAGTACTCTGTGTGAACTGCATTTTTTTCCCCTCAGTGTTTAATATTATTGCTCCTGTGAGTAAGAGAACCATGACTGCAGGAGGAGTGGCTTTCCATTTGTGGACCCTAAACCAGTAAGGGGCCGTTTGTACCAACCAGATGTTCATGCAGCCTGATAGAATTCATCCCAAAGTACTGAAGGAGTTAGTGGATGTTACAGCAGGACCCCTCTGTCATGACCCACTGGTATGGGACATGATGCTTATTATAAATTCTCATCAGGCTCAAAAAAGACATCAGACCACATGTCAGGGAACTCTTGTGCTTTTATTGTACAGTTGCCATAACTCTGGCAATGAGTCCACTATTTAGACTGGAAAGGTGTTGGCTAGCAAGCCTTTAATTTTGTACAGTACACTTCAGTAAATTCAGTACACTTCAGTAAATTCTCAACTCCCACAACAAACTTCTCAAAGGGTGCTGGCTAACAAGCCACAACATACCATTACACAAAGGTGCTGGCTCAGAAGCCACACAACACCACTACAGGAAGGTCAGCAATGCACAACACACTTTTACAATCTCCACATTCCCAAATACAGAGTTCAGTACAGAGTATGGAGTGAATATGATAGCCATGCTTTGCTCAGACAAAGCAAAGGATGAAAACAAAGAGCATCACCAGTCTTCAGATCCTGCATTGGTCCTGCCATGTGGATCTGGGGTTGCCAGACAAAGAAAAGTGAAAGAGAGAGAAAAAAACAGAGCGATAGGGCCCAATCCTCCCCCTCTTATAGTTAACCTGGTGCATGCTTCTTATGTAAACGAGATTTTTCATGCTGTTTTGTTCACACATGCGCAGCCAACCCTTCTCTAGGAATTGAGCTGAGGGGAAACTGAGCATGAGTTTCAAGGCAGAGCAGGAAGTTGTCTCATAACAATGCTGCCCCACCTCAACGAGATCATCTCCTCCAATCATACCTTTTCTGTAGCAATACTCAGAATGTTTGAGATAAGACATGCTTAAGTCTGGTCCTCTACACCCTCTCAATCATCTACAAAAGGCCTTGGGAGCCTAAAGACATCTCCACTGATTGGAAGCTAGCCAATGCCATTCCAATTTACAAGAATGATGTGAGGAAAACAACAGACAGGTTAGCCTAACCCCTGCCAGGAAAAATGATGGAGAAGACCAAAAAGAATCCTATTGAAAGAGTTTATCAGGCACAGTCAATATGGGACCACAAAGGGAAAGTCTTGTCTAACTAATCTGATATCTTACAAGGTCATCTACTCAGTGGGTGAAGAGAAGGTAGTGGTAGATGTAGCTTTTCTGGATTTCATTTAAGGCTTTTGATACTATCCTTCAGAGCACACTTCTGGACAAGTTGTCTAGCTGTGAGATAAGCAAGTACACAGTACCCTTTGTGAACTGGCAGCAGGGCTTGAGCAATTCTTATGAAAGGGGTTACATCTGGTTGGTGGCCAGTCACCAGCAGAATTACTCAGGGCTGAATTCTAGGGCCAGTTCTACTCAATATTTTATCAATTATTGAGATGCAGAAGCTTAATACATTAGCATGTTTGATGGTGATACTAAAATGGAAGTTGCTGTTGACTCTCCAAGGGAATAGAGACTATAAACAGGGAGAGGAGTGTCTGGACAGAAGTCCTGCAAAAAAAGGGGTCTGGGTATTCTAGTTGGCAGCCGCTCAGTGTGAGTTAGTAGTGTGCCCTGGCAACCGGGACGGCAAATCCCATCCTGGGGTGCATCAGACACAGTATCACCAGCCGCCAAAAGTGGGAATCATACTGCTGTATTCAGCATTGGTGTGGCCTCACCCTAAGTCCTGTGTGCAGTACTGGGCCCCACAGTTCAGTTTAAGAAGAATGTGGAGGTCCTTGGATGCATCCAGAGGAGGGCAACAAAGCTGATGAAAGGGCTGGAAGGCATGTCCTGTGAGGAGCAGCTCAGAACTTTGGGGTTGACAGGTTTGGAGAGAAGTAGGCTGAGGAGTAAACTGATGCTCTTTACAGTTTCCTGAGAATGGGAAGCAGAGAAGGAGGTGGGAATCTCTTCTTTCCAATATTCAGGAATGAAATATGTGAGAATAGCTCAAAGCTGCATCCGGGGAGGTTCAGGCTTAACATTGGGAAACATTTCTTTATCAAGAAGGTGGTCAAACAACAGAAAAGACTTCCTAGAGAGGTGGCTGATGCTTGTTATACGTTCACCGGTGAGTATTTGTGTTCTTCTTAGACTGTTTGCATGGCAAGATTTTGGTAGTGAAGGAGGGTGGCTACAGGGATGGCTGTAGAAGCTTTCTCATGTCCAGCAGAGCTATTGAGTGACTCCTCTGAGAAGCTGCTGGTGCCAGCCAGGCAAGATGGTCCTGCCACTGTTCAAGGCTGAACCCATCAGCTACAGCAGTAGCACTTCTTAAACATATTTAAGAATGGGGAAAGAATCTGCTGTGGAGCAACATCCAGAGAGAGAGGAGTGAGAATACTTGAGAGAAACAGTCTTGCAGACACCAAGGAGGAGGTACTCCAGGCACTGGAGCAGATATTCTCTTGCAGCCCATCATGGAGACCACAGTGAGACAGGCTGTTCACCTGCAGGCCATGGAGGATCCAATGCTGGAGCAGGTGGATGCTCAAAGGAGGTTGTGAACCCATGGTAAGTTTGCAATGGAACAAGCTCCTGGTAGCATAGAGAGAGGAGCCCACATTGCAGCAGGTTTGCTGGCAGGACTTGTGACCCCACAAGTGACCCACGCTGGAGCAGTCAGTTCCTGAAAGACTGCACTCCCTGGAAGGGACCCATGCTGGAGCAGTTAATGAAGAACTATAACCCATGGGAAGGACTCAGTTTGAAGAAATTTGTGTAGGACTGTCTCTTGTGGAAGGGACCCCAGCTGAAAAAGGGTAAGAGTGTGAGGAGTCTCCCCCTGAGGAGGAAGGAAAAGCAGAGACAACATGTGATGAACTGACCACAGCACTCATTCCCCATCCCTGTCCATAAAATTGCTGGCTCATTAATGGAAGAAGGCAGAAGTCTGAGGTGAATGAGGTAGATATTCTTTCACAACAAAAGTCAAAGAAATTCTGTTTGATAAAACATATGCCAAACAAGAAAGTCAGATATACTTTCCAGTGAAACTATCCATTAAGTATTCACCAGTTTCACTATATGACACAAGACACTGAAATCCAATTGTTAGAAGTGATTTTTGCTTCTTTCTTCAATAGAATTCATTGCAAGCTTTGCTTATTATATAAGTTCTATATAAAAATTCAGTACTCTGAAAAAAACCCTGAATTTTTCCAATTACATCTATAATTAATAGCATCTTTCTAGTTATATTCTATAATTTTTCTTAAGCTGGAATAAGACAGAATTGTATTATCTCCTTTCAAAGGTGTTGCAAAGTTATAAAAACTGTGAATCATGAGTTGTGAGCAACTCATGTCTTTCTGATCTCCTCTAACACTTGCTGTTGCTCCAGTGTTCATAGAGGAAGATCTGTTTTCACTAGAGGAAAATCTCTGCACCCACTCCCAAGAGTGTTCCAATAATGCTTGTTTTCAGTGAACTACTCTGAAGGGTGTTTCCAGCTCTCACTGTGATATGTTAGCAGAGTCTTTCTGAGCAGAAGACTCCTTGTGTTGTCTGGTTGACTTTCAGATAATGATGATTTTTGAAAATGTTATCTCTGTGCCTAAAGCTCAGTGTCAATTTCATTTTGACACGGCTGTTGATTAATACAGTGCAGATCATAAATTATGCTGATTTTTTATGCTCGATGGTATGGTTCCTACTTAATATGCAGTTTTAAGAGGTTCGTTTGCCCAAAATCAATGTTACACCCTTGTTTTTGCCAGATTGATGGGATTTAGGTGCCTCTATATGAGGGTTTTTGCTTGGATCACAAGTGAACTTTTTTTTCAGTATCACAATCAAAAACAAGTGAAAAGTATTCCTATATACTAGAGTCTACTGTTCTAAACTTACAGCAATATGTATTTCAAATTCAACTCTTTTAAAGCTATTGTTTGACATTACAGTGGTCTAATTAGGAACACCAAACATAAATCTGATTCCAAAGTTATTTTGAGTCCAAACTTACTGTCTGTCAACAGTCACAACTCCTCCAGTGGAGTAATTTAATCTACAGATTCTCCAAACATGTAAGTAAGTCTGATAGAAATTATCCCAATTTATCTGGGGATTTATACTATGTTTCTTATAATAAAAGTAGCCTGGTTTGCTTGATCTGACTGGTGGATGAAGGGAATTAAAGAAAGAAAGGGCATAACACTGTGGTAACTTGAAATTTGGAAAGATATTTACAAGTGTATCTAATGTTTTATTTCACTGTGAAGTTGCCTGAACTTTGATACCCTCAACTATTACTTTAAGAGACTTTGTCCTCCACAGGACAGCTTAAATCAAATTGTTGATACTTAGTTGAAATTGGACTACATATATCTTTTTATATGTCTCCTTTCTTTACTACCTCATCTTCTCTTACTGCTGTTATTCACACTTCCAGTTGTAAAGGAAATTTGAGTTAAAATACCTAATATAGAAAATTATCAAGTCCTTCTCTAGTCAAAACATTATGTGATTCAAAAATGCTACTTTTACCTTTGTGCTCTTACTTGTTTGGCATTCCAGGAATCAAAGATCCAGATTTTTAAAATACCTAGGATGGGAAAATATGTAGAGAGACAAACAAGGCTAACAATTTCTGTATGTTTCCTAATCCAACAGTAGAAAGTCAATGGCAGTTTTAAATGATTTTTTTTATGGTGGGAATAGTGAAGGAGTCAAGTTGTTGTTCCAGGGTTCTTTCACCCGGTGTGCAAGAGCCAATCAACGCACTGCATCAAGATATTTGATTTTACTACAGTTCTGCAGAATCAGGTGTCAGGCATCCAATACAGTCAGTACATCTTTTAGGAAACAAGCACAGTCTTTTATATTAAAAGTGTAACAAAGAAAGAACTATACAGAAACAGGTGATTGTTCACTGACATTTATAAAACAAAATTCACAGTGTACATATGGTGGTCGTGGTCTTGTTCATTAAACTATCATTTGCATGTACAAATTTCCCTGGGGTGTGTTTTTTTAACATTACAATTATCTAAGGTAACTTGAGATTATATGTTCATTCTGTCAACTACCACCAAGCTATTATTTAACCTTATGCTCTGTTACAGTTTCTGTTTAAGTCTATTTGAACAACTAGTTGACAATTAAATAAGTATTCTGCTCCTGCGGACTCTTCTCTGCTCCATTGCTCTGGCACTCTCTTGTTATTATTTCAAGACCAATCCATATTTGCTGTGAAGTATTTTGTGGATTTTTAACTTCATCTGGCATCGTCACAGTCTACAACTTCCTTGTGAGGGGAAAAGGAGGGGCAGGCACTGATCTCTTCTCTGTGGTGACCAGTGACAGGATCCAAGAGAATGGTCCGAAGTTTTGTCAGGGCAGGTTTAGGTTGAGTATTAGAAAAAGATTCTTCACCCAGAGTGTTTGGGCACTGGAACAGGCTCCCCAGGGAAGTGGTGATAGCACCAAGCCTGACAGAGTTTAAGAAGCATTTGGATGATGCTCTTAGGCATGTGGTTTGACTCTTGGGGATGGTCCTGTGCAGGGCCAAGAGTTGGACTCAATGATCTTTGGGCATCCCCCTGCCAACTCAACATATTCTGTGCTTCTGTGCAAGTCATACAGTCATCTTGAACATTCTACCAAAACTTGACATAGAACCATGTATCAGCATTTCAGAAGTCCTGTCTTTGGGCTGATTTGTATTTTTGGACTGCTGGTTTGATTTTCTGTAATGAACTGACTGCTGGTTTGATTTTCTGTAATGAACTTAAATTTTGAACTAATCTAAACAAGAACAGAAGGAGAAGATGAAGTAAGCACAATAACACATAACACTTTCTGCTCTGTGTTTGGAGAGGAGGTTTTGCAACCAAGGCTTGCTTTGCTTTTCAGAGTAATGGCAATGTAGATGTTCATCCTGATTCATCTATAAAGTTTGTATTGTAACAAGTAGGAAGTCACTGAAGAGTATTTATCTACTATGTTCAATTGAGAGAAAAATACACATGTTGACCTTCAATTCTTCCCCCGTTTAGTTTTCTTCTTATCAAAGGATGACAACACTTAGTACAAGGACAAATGTCTGCATTTTTGTGAGGAATATAGACAATGCTGTCATGAAACAAATAGCCTCTAGGAACAAAAAAATGGAAGCCTTTCCAAAGGCTTAGTGTGTAAAAGAGGCAGTTTCAGTGAGCCCATCATCGTGTGTCAAATGCCTAAATAAAGAGAAAAAAGCCCTTTAGAGGAATAAATTTCCTATTGCCCTGAGCTGCAGTATTTTTACTGGAGAACTGAATACAAGTCAGTGATGACATTATTAAATGTTCTGTTTATTTTAATGCAATATGCATTTTTCTCCTTAGGCTTATTGTACCACTTATTTTCTTAATTATTCATAATATTTAGAGACTAAAAGCAAAAGTCAGCTTCCTTAAAAAATCATGTTAGCTGAATGCTAGGTGTGGGGTTTTTTTCCTACAGTGTATCTCTGACTGAGGACTTAATTTTACCAAAGATTCTTTTTTACATTCCTTACTCCATTAGAATCAAGGTAACATACTTTCTGAAATAGCTTTGAAATGTAATAATTCCAAAAGTAATAAGAAATATAATTTGTACTGTTCTGATGGGAAAAGTGTATTTCCCACTTATGTAGTCTGGGAAGTAATTGCGTTGTTTGGAAACTACAGAAGATTTGATGTTATTGCCATAGCTTCTGTCTATAGAACTTTGTATTGATTTTCCATCTTTTTTTCACTTTATGGGTCCAAATTTTTGTATATCTGGTGAAAGAGTTACAAGAATCCACGGTATAAATCCTCAGAAACAGAAGAAATGTGTATTTAATAACAAAACTTCTAAAGCAAATACTGGAAATCTTGCCTTCATTCCTATGTGTTGCCTTGTTTAGCAGCTTCTACCACCATATGTGTACAATAAGTAAATGAACAAAATTGAATGAACACATAAAAGAAAGCTAAACCCACCCAGCTTAACAAATCCATTCTCCCACCTGCTGTGTGCTGGAATATGAACAAAGAGTTTGTATCATAAGGTTTAGTAAAATAACAGTCTTGGTGAGCAGCATGGTCATGTGGATAAAATTGTTATTTCTTAAAGTCAGTGTATGATAACTGGGATGCCAGTGATGGTACTTATTTAATACATTATTCTAATCCAATGACTCTGGGAAGTGTATAATTATTTCAGTTGAACAGATCAGAAATTTTACACAAAATAAAGTTAAGAATATTTTATATAAATGAATTGTGATCCTTCTTTTTTTTTTTCTCTTTGGTGAAAAAATGAAATTACTATAATTAAAGTTTTCCTTTCAACTCATTTCTCTTTCAATAGCATTTCTCTGTGAGAAATGAAGAGTATAAGATATCTTTACCTGTAGAACTGGAAACAAGCTGGGATAGTTGTTACCTACACTGGTTATACTGAAGCTGTACAGCATCAAATTTCAAAAGTGGGTCGTGATTGCTATTCTGTGATCTCTTAATACTCAGTGGGGCTCGGACTTTTGCATCCGTGATGTACAGTTTCATTGCTACACCATTCCTATGTGTTCTGCTAACTCAGTGTGAACTAAAACATGCAATTGTAGACTTCACCTATTGCTATTTTTTTCTATCTTTGGAATTGGCATAACAGCCACTTTTAAGGATGGTCACGGTTAATTAGTAAGACTGTTGGAAAACAGGTAGTTGTGTTCCTACACAAAATATTAACAATCTTCAGTCCTATTCTTACTTTTAAAAAGTCCAAAGTCATTCTTTCTTCCCAAGTGTCTTTATCATAGAATACTTGGGTTTGGAAGGGACATTTAACGTCACCTAGTCCAATGTCAGGGACATCTTTGACTAGTTCAGGTTGCTCAGAGCCCTGTTTCACCTGACTTTGAATGTTTGCAGTCATGGGGCATCCTCCACCTCTTTGGGCAACCTGTGACAGTTTTATTGCCCTCTGTAAAAGACTTCCTCCTTTTATCTAATTTAAATCGACCCTCTTTCAGCGGACAACCGTCAGTCCTAGTGCAACAGGCCCTGCTAAAATGATTGTCTCCATCTTTCTTATAGGATTCCCTTAAATACTGAAAGGCTGGGACTCTTCAATGTGAATACTTCACTCTTCCTTAAAGTTCAATTTTTTTAACTTATCTTTGACCTATTTCCAGAAAGGATTTCAGAGGCACTCAACAGGTAACATAGGTCTTACTCTGTGGTAATTTTGTGAAAATAATATGTATGTATGGCCAGTTTTCACAAACGAAGATTTGGGAAAGGTCTTTACCCTTCGAGCCTGCACAGTGGATTTTTTAGGTGAGATACAGTGTGCGCTGAGCTGAGCCCACCCTTTAATCCTAATGTTCATCTGCCAGGGCCGAGCAAGCTTGGACAGTGGCAGTGAGGTCCTCAGGACGTAGGTTTGTTTAGAGTGACCTTCTCTAAGATGGATGGCCTTACAGGGCTGACGAGTTCCATCTGCCCGGGGGAGTTTCCCTTACCAGGAATTGAACCCAGGCTGCAGTGGTGAGAGTGCTGCATCCTAACCACTAGACCACCAGGGGTCCCCTGTGAAAATAATAGGAAAGAGGCTATGTTTTTGGTTTTTTCCCTAGTGACATTTGAGTTCCAATTTATTCTGTACTGTTTCCAGACCATTTTATACTGTGGTCATTTAGAGCCTCCCAACATAAATTCTTTTGTTACCCACTGTTCATTTCACATGAAGAAGAAAGGCATTGATGGAAAATGAAATCATCAGTGGAGAATCTTAACACTATGTAGTAGATGGAAATAGAAATAGCAGCCTATTTGTATTCCTTCATGTCATAGTATTTGGAAGAGGAACCTTTCTGTCTTATTTCTGTAGGGCAAGTTCTGTAAGGGTTGTTTGGCAAGAGAAACAGAACCTTCAAGTACATTCCACACTCTACATTCCACACTCTGACATGTGAAATGAGTATGGTGCCAAAGACAGTCCCAACATAAATTCTTTTTCTTCCCCTAAGTGAGTGATAACCCTCTTGAGAGGAAGAGAGCCACAATATCCCCTTTTGTCAATGACCCATCACTGTGAAACTCTTGAGGTCTCTTGTCAATGTTCTTGCTTTTCTATCTCCAGCATGATTTCCTTTTATTTTCTTCCTCATTGACTCAAATTGTACTAAGTAGCTATTGAGGAAAAAGAGCTTGCTTTGGTGCTGTAATCATTACTACTGCCATTATCATTAACGTATGCTCTAAATACATTCTAATACATTGGAAGAGACAGATGTATGCAGACCATCTATACAGCAGGCAAGGACATACTTGGATTTAGGCAATGGTGTAAAATAAATGTGGATTTACTCTTACGATGTTTACTGAAGATCCTTTTCAAACTTATGGTTTGTGGATGCACTGTGTGGACACAAACATTTACATGCTAGAAAGAGGGGTGACTGAGCCCATAACTGAAGAATCCTGAAGAAAAAGGTTATTAGTCTAAGTTGATGTGTGTTTCAAGTCATATTGAGTTTATATAGAGGGAGCCAGCACAATCACAATACACTGGAAACGTGTCTCAGAAAAAGGAAGTGAGTTTGTGCTTTCAAATGTTTTCTGAAAGGAAACTGTATATTTCAAATTACTTGTCTGAATGAATAATAGCTAAAAAGAGCAATTCTAGACTCAGGTACATGAACGCCAAAGGACTTATCTCTTACTTTTCAAATTGATTCAACCGTGATACAAGACATAAACACTTTGAAGCAGTATAGTCTAAATGAAAAAATATGGATACTCATTTTCTTTATGCAATTCCAATTTAATCTCTCTCTTTTTTTTTCACTATTCCTCTAGACTTATGGTTTAATTATTGGTGTTTCTGACATTACTTTTAATATCTGCAAACAAAATCATCTAATTTATGCAATGCTTCTGAGACCCTAAGTCACATTTTAATTCAGTTCTTTTGAACCAAGGTATATTCCATACTCTTAAACCTCTGGAAATGAAGGAATAAGCAAATTTCATCAATGTGTTAGTACTGACACGAAACAGTTTCAATATTCCCAGTCTTACGTCCTCAAATATACCAAACAAATTCACACATAGTTTTGCCTTTGGTTCAATAATTTATTATAATGAAGCTACCAATATGAATTTTTACTTTAGCATTATGCTTAAATTAGAACTCTCAAAACGTAGATGTTGTATGCTTCTACTGAAGTTGCAGTGCCTTCAAAACTACTTATATCTAGTGGCTAGAACTCAGTTTTTCTAATGGATGAGTGAGGTTTGGAGATTATTCCCTAATTTTTCTAAAGCCTTTAAGTCTGACTTGCAATGATACTGGCATTTAACTCAATGTTTGTTAAATTCATTATATCAAATACAATCCTTAGGGTAATTTTAGGATTATGTTTGAAAATTAGAATTGAACACTGAATTACAGAATTACCAAGGAAAATAGTTACCACCAATAACACTATTAAACCTGTAAAATTCAACACTATAAAGCCAAATCTTTCACAATAAAGTACTTTTATTATTTTCATTTTTTTGTAAGACACCACTTGAATGGGACTGAAGAAAGTAAGGTAATTGTCACAAGAAAAGGGGAGATTTCCTCGACTCCTAATGTGGGAAGACTTCCTTGACCCTTAGTGATTCTTTTGTCTGTCAGTGTCCCAGGAAAGGTGAGACCCTTGTGGCTGATCAGTCTGTCCGCATCCCCTTATGGGGACTCAGCACAAAATAGTTCCACTGAATTACAGGGCTATTCAACAGCCCTTTTCCAGAGGGCTAAGCCAGCAGTGTAAGCGAGACTCCTCAGCAGGTCTTCCCACTCTATTTGAATGTGTTGTCTGCTACCAGCAACTGCCAGGGCCAATGAAGGACTCAATCTAATAGTTTACAGAATAACACTCTTTATTAAGACAAAATTGTGACAGGTTAAAAATGTCCAAAGATTGATGGTGATAGTATCTGACTGTAAAAACTTATTTAAAGCAATATACTATGAAGCCAGTTCTAATCCTAATATCAGTATTCAGTGTGGTAGGGAATGGTTCTCACCTAATAGGCATCCCTATAGGGAGAAGACAGGTTCAGCCTGTTGACTGATGCCACCAATTTCGATGGAGTCTTCCCTGATTTACTCCCCATTCTCAACTTACTTTTATGTTATTTCTTTATGTTTAGGTGAAGCTTGAGTAACTTTAGTCATAAATACTTTTATTTCTGACTGGTATAAAATTTTCTCGTATCACTTTTAAAGATACAGCCAAAAGAATAAAGGGTGCACACCTAGTGATGGGGAGGGTGAGGTTATACCTTGGAGGCAGCTAACTTTGATGGAGGTGTGCGCGAATATTACAGTTAGGCTTTAACAAATCAAGTTCATCTGAGGAGAGAGATTTCCCCACAGTTGTTGGCTCAGCAGCAGGACATAATCTTCTATCTCCCTTGTTTGAAAGGTGCTATACTGGTTATCAGCTATGTAGTGCCATCTTTTTCCCCTCCCTGCAGGGATTTCTATGGAGGGAGGCTGTGGCGTCTCCACTCCACTCTGCCCTCTGTTCCATCCCTCATAGCCAAGTGCAAGGTCCTGCACCTCGGTCGGGGCAAGTCCAGACATGGGTACATGGGAGATGACGTCATTGAGAGCAGCCTTGTGGACAGGACTTGGGGGGTTTGGTGGAGGAAAAGCTGGACATGAGCCAACAGTGTGCACTGGCAGCCCAGAAAGCCAAGTACATCCTGGGCTGCACCAAAAGAAACATGGCCAGCAGCTCAAGGCAGGTGATTTGTCCCCTTATGTGCTCTCATAAAACCCCACTTGCAGTACTGCATTTGGGTCTGGGATCCTCAGCACAAGAAAGATGTAGACCTGATGAAGCAAGTCCAGAGGAGGGCCACAAAGATGATCTAGGAGCTGGAGCATCTGTCCTATGAAGAAAGGCTGAGAGAATCGGAGTTGTTCAGCCTGCGGAAGAGAAGTCTCCAGCGAGATCTTATAGCAGTCTTTCAGCACTTAAAAGTGGCTTACAAAAAAGTGGGAGAGCAACTTTTTACATGGTCAGATAGTGATAGGACCAAGGCGAATGGTTTTAAACTAAGAGAGGAGAGATTCAGACTAAATGTTAGGAAGAAGTTCCTTACTCAGTGAGTAGTGAGGCCCTGGAACAGGTTAGACAGAGAAGTGGTGGCTGCCTCATCCCTGGAAGTGCTCAACGCCAGTTTGAATAGAGCCCTGAGCAACCTGATTTAGTGGGTGGCATCCCTGCCTATGACAGGGGGGTTGGAACTAGGGAATCTTTAGGGTTCCTTCCAACCCGAAACATTCTATGATTCTATGAAACTTTGTTCCATGGAATAGGCTCCTGCCTTGATTTTCAATAAATACTGATAGTTCCTCTCCTGCTTGAATCCTACCTTTAGGCAAAAAGACCTGAGAATTTGTTGATGAAGACTAAGACAAAAATATTGAGTATCTGTACCTTATCTGCAGACATTTTTGCTGGATGAAGTCAGTCATCCTGTTCAGCAGCGAATCCAGATTTTCATTGTTTATTCTTTCACTGCTAGTGCAGGGATAGAAGTTTTCGTGTTGCAAGTCTCAGCTGAAAGCAGGCCTTGTGTTTCCTGATAGTATTCCTGCATATGTGGTAAACAGTTCTACATTCTTCCTTTGTAGCCTGTTCTTACAGTTGCTTTTTAGATCTATTTAATACTTAACTTTGGTTATATGCTCCACATTTAGTCAAGCTAGTCTCCTGAGTCATCTTCACATTTTCCTAAGTATCATGTTTGCTACATTGATTATATCATCCCCAACTGGTTCTTCCTTGTTTTCAAGTATCAGATCCAGGAGAGCTTCTGCCACTTCCTGGCTCCTCCAGCTTCTGTGATAAGCAGCTGTTCTCAGAGCACTCCAACACCCTCACCCCTTTATTACTTGTGTCCCAGTGAGTTGCCCTTACAGCAGATGTCAAGGTTAATATCTCCTGTAAACCAAAGACTTCCCTGAGTTGCTTAAAGCAGAACTTTGTCCACTTCCTCATTTGATAGGGTGGTTGGTAACACCACAAAACTACTCTTCCTGTTCTCTATCATCCTAACCCTCATAGTCTTGGCCAGCCTGCTGCTTATTCCATGGGTTAGCCCAGTATGCTTAAGATATGAAGAAAGACCCTCCTCCTACCATTCCCTTCCTATCTTGCCTCAGGGATTTGTATCCATCCCTTACAAAGCTACAGCCATACAACATACTAAGCCACCCCATAGTTAGAGTAGTGACATTATATGAGAGTTCTGCATCCTCATGTTGTGGATTATTATATTTATTATTGGCTTGAACCAACTCAAGGGTGTGTGTGGGATGGAAGGGACAGGTTGAATTTCACAAAAGTGAAATGCTGCCCTATCTGACACCCTGTGAGCCTCCAGAGCAGCTCCAGGGCAGCTGTCAGTCACAAGCAGTCCAGGAGCTCTGCCCACACCACACCCCAGAGCCTCTGACCCAGCCTCACCCAGGCTGGATCACTGGGAGTCCCATCTGGGGGCTGTGGACACAGGGACCAAAGCAAATAAATACATCACTGTGTGCTCTTCATGTTTTTTCAACCCTGCCACCTCGACATGTGGGAGCTGGACTTCCACAGGATGCTGGTGGTAGCTATAATTTTCCTCTTTTTCTCTCTGTTCTTTACTTCTCTTAATCTACTTTCTTAATGTTTTGGATAACTTGGAACTGAATGGGTTGGATTTTGCTAAGTTGTATGGGTTACCGTGTGCTAAGTCAATGCTTTGTAGAATGCTTTATTTTGGCTGAATGTTACCCTTTAAACTTTTGTCAAGTTCCCTTATTTTCTGAAGCTTACCAATAAAAGTACCTCCTGAGAACATGTATGCAGCTTTTCTCCTTTACTCTGTCTCTAAGGTGTTAAATGAACTGTCTAAGTTTGATTTGGCTCCCCGCCAAGTCCCCAAGACCCAGCACAAAAACCTCTGGCAAAGAGCAAAAGAGGAAAAAACCTATGAAAAGATCTAGCCAAACTATATTAAAATACATGTATTTACATATATTACAGTTATATACAGTTGAAATACTATATACAATTCCAAAAGGGAAAGGGAAAAGGAAGGGGAAATAAAAGAACAAAAAAAACCCAAAACAGATATAAGCAATCAAAAAAAACGCTCAGGATCTAGCAAACTAAAAAATTAGCAAAAGAATATCTTACTACTTTGCTTGGGATAGCACAATCGCCCAAACGTCGCCACCACGCTACCGGACCCCAGATCAGCAGGAACAACAGGCCCCGTAGGCTTGGTCAGGCCTCAACTCCCCCCACAGGAGTGAGGCTGGCCTTGTGGGATTCTGCTGTCTCCAAACCTCTCTGGAAGGGAAGAGAGGAAGAGGCTTCTCTCTCCATCTATTTATATGCTGGGTTACGTAAAGGAATAGGATGGAATACTTCCTTTCTTCCTTCCTGGTGACCAGGAGGGAAGACCTAAACTCAAAACCATTACAAGAGCCAAAGCTCATCTATTAATCTGGAGGAGGGATATTGTTGGAGCTTTGTACACTTTTAAGTAAAACCCCTTCGGTGAGCTTGTAGCTTGGAACCTGAGACCTTAGACTTGTGTTGGTCTGACATCTTCTGTTTATTTCTCTGTTTTGTCACAAAATGCCTTCCACAGTCTCAGTTGTGTAAATGACAAGTATTTTAGCAGACTTAAAACGTCTTTTTTATTATTTCTATTTCCAGAGATTTTGTGTTCGATCATAATGAGGTTTTGTGTTCTGAGCACACAGTTGCGACTAATACTGTGCAGATCTGTCTTCACATTTACTATTACATCTTCAAAAAAAAGAGTGAGATGAATACAGGTTGATGCTCCGGTGAATACAGGCAAACATTTGTAATATTTTTAATGACTCCACTGCAAATAGTTCTATTATCAGTGTAAGGTATAATGGAATTTTTTTTAGTCATTGTGGTAGTTTGGTCTAGGCCTTCCTTGGTGACCAGTTTGTAGCCAAGGAAGGGTCCAGATTTACCCAGTATTCCCTACAATTTTTACGTAAGCCAGGTTATAAGAAGAAAGGAGGAGAGGCCTTCGTTCTCTTTCCTTCTGGCGGCTTGGAGGTGCAGGTTCCCTGCTGTTGAGTCTGTCATGTTGGGGAACGAGGCCTGGTAAGGCCTTGTCGACCTTGGGAGACGGAGGTTGCCGGCGATCGTTCCAGAGTGACTCTTGGTTGTCCCAAGGAGAGTAGTGAGATATTTCTTTGCTAACTCTTAGTTGCTAGATATCGGGCTACTAATTGGGATATATATATACTTTATTTTGGTTTTGTTCTTTTTCCCTTCCCCCTTCCCTTTCCCTTGTGAAATTGTATATATTTCAATTTTAACATAAGTGTAAATATATTTATATATATATATTGCTATAGCTGTCTCTCTCGTTTTGGGTTTTTCTTGTTTGTTTTTCTCCCTCTTCTCCCTGAGGTTTGGGGTGGGGAGGGGGACAGACTTCTTGTGGTAAGGTTTGGAGACTTGGCAGGGAGCCAACTTCAAACCATATCAGTCATGCACAGAGATTTTGGCTGTACTTAGAAGGCTCAGGGCTCTGAATTTCAAGGTGGAAAAACACAGAAAAATTTTGGTTTATGGTCAAATGAATATGCACTGTTACAATAGGAAATATGTTGATAATTCCTAAATGAACAATTACCTTATCAGTTATTTCTCAAGCTTAGTTCTCTGTCATAGGAAAACTCATTTCAAGTTCATCAGGATTGTGGTGATTAGCTACACTTCAATCTGTTTGCCAGAAAACTGGCTAAGTTGTTTCCTTCTGAGTTCAAAGGTAAATGTTCTAAACTGATTAAAACAGGCAACTAGGAGTTGCTAACATGCCCCTCCTGGTATCTAAGCACTTTTTTAGAAGAATTTTTAGCTCTCAATGGACAGGGTTGTCCTAAAACGGGGATGTCACCTACTGAAGAGTCTTTCAGGTAGGATTCTGGCAGATTCTCTAAGCGCTGCTTCCAGCAGCCTCCTGGAAGGTAACCTGCATGTATTTGGCAGGTGTTTCTAAATATGCAGGAGAATAGTAATATCCTACAGCCTCTTTAGAGTGAAAACATTTGAAAATTGCTTCACGTAAAAGCAATCCACCCTGCCTTCCTTGAAATAAACTATTTTTAAGGTAACACAGTTGCTGTGAGAAGTGTAAATACTGTTTACATTAGCTAATTTACAATCTTCCTTGGTATGCTTATAAAGACATATGGCTAAATATCTTTTTTTGTTCTAAGATGACAGTGAGATGCCTTCTTTATATTTTTTTATATCACAATTCTACTAGGTATAAACAAAACGCTTTTTACAACCCCCTTTTTTTTCATCAAACCCCAAAATTCTTTTTAGCTCATTTTATACAATATCCCCATAAAGGTCTCATGCTACAGAAGGTTTCAGCTTGAAAGAAGTCAATGTCACTCTTTAATCAATTACAAGGATCACTGCTAAGTCCTCCAAGATTTGATTCTCTTGTCCATACAATTTCTTGAACTAAATATTCTGTTTCCATGATAGCATTAGCTCACACTGCCTCAAGGAGTGAGGGAGACTGGAGCAGAGGAATCAAACTAATGTCTCTGTGTCATTGCACAGTGCATTGCCATTAGGACATCAAGCCAGTATGATTTATAAGCAATTTTAATTAATTTTCTGAGTCATTTCCTAAGGGCTTAATTCTGTAATCTTATTACCATGAACCTAACATCCTATAGTAAGACTATGATTTCTAATCTTTTTTTTTGTTGTTAAATACAATCTCTGCTTTCATTAGGTAACTCTTGAAATGAAGCAAGTTGCTCTTTTGCATGGTGAATTTTTTCTGTGTTTGTTAGAAATTAGTACTAGAAATTATGAGGTGAAGTACATTGGTTCTTAAAACAGATCTCATCATTTACTTCTCTCCTTTTATTCTTTTCCTATAGAATCATGCTAGAAGTGATTGAGGTTTCTACTTTAAAGAAGCCACATATCTAGAATTTTAGATATGGAATAATCTCACTCCTTTTTATTTTATGTACACAGAATCAAAACTTAATCCTATTTAATTCAGTGAAATCTGAATTTCTTTTTATCCATTCTAAGCAAATAAATTGTACCTATGAAGATATGTATAGATTATGAACTGCAGAATAGTGTGCTTTTACTCTCTGCTTTTTAGCCTCAACTATAAAAAAGGAAAATAATTAGCAGATGATTTGCTAAAAGCTAAATAATTTTTGATCAGTAATATTTTTTCTCTAGAATTTACAGAGCTTTTCAACAATATGGTTAAGGTATATTTATCACATCTTACTGCCCATAAGCAGTTTTCAATTGCTGTAAATTTACATTATTCTGAAGGGTCCTTGATCTGACAATATTATCAAAATTTTGTTTTTTAGTTACCAGGTTATTTTACATTGTATATGTTTTTAAAAAGCCATTTTTAAATCACAAGTGTGTGATATCATTACTTTGATATTCTAATTATTCTCTAAATATTTTAGATATGTTACTTAAAGTAATTTTTCCCACTGCATCGTCAAGTACAAGCATAATTTCTGTTACAGAAATGAAATTTTAGAGCATGAAATTTTACATTGGGGAAATAAACATAGTTTTAGCATAGAAGACTGTGATAACAGAATCAAGGCTTAGAACACTTAGGAAAGCAGGTAGCTTTCTTACTCATGAACGAACAAAGAAGTACAAGCCCTGGTAGCAGTCCAGGGCATTTGGAAAGATATATAAAATTGTTGTATAATGATCAATAACATTCCTATGCCCTCCAGAGTGCCCTAGAGATAAAGGATAAGGACAGTGAGTGAAGAAAGATAGTTTGTCTGCCTCATAAACTTTACACCAGTTATGGGATAAAAAGCAATTCAGTTGTCATGTATGTCTTTGAATCTTGCTGCCACAATTTATCACAATTTTCCCAATGTTATTCTGTTCCCATGTACAGGAAAACTAGTTGATCATAAATCAGAAATCATATATTGAAAAATGTAAAATTTCAGTGGGAAAATAAGTTGTCAGGACATCAAGTTTTAATGTGTCAATATAATCAATGTAGTATACTGAGCTTAGTGCATGTGATACAGTCTAACAATTGTGGAAGGTTTTGATTTTTTTTATTTTGTTTTGAGAGTGTTATTACAATTAGCATTGACTATAATATTTTAAAACATCTGATTCTCCCATTTGCAAAAGCCATACTTATAGCTTCCTCTTCTTCAAACATGTGTTTAGATTATTCACAATGCGTAGATAGTGGTGAAGTGCAGTGCTTTCGTGAATACCAGAACTAATGTAAGAAGTGAGTGCTTTGATAAATTATTTTAAGGGTTCTAGCACTATAAGTTGAAGAAAGAGTTTTAAAGAAGAATGTGTTAGGTCATCTCATGATTATAAGGAAGAAAAACACAGAGATAAACAATAGCAACATTTTTCATACTATCTCTTTGCATCAAAAGAAAATGAACATAATAATCTGGAAGACAAATGTGTTAAAAGATTGTGGTATTGTTTTTGTGGCATTTGTAACTTTAGCAGTCATCAATGTTACCTTCTTATCCTTTTGAAAGTCTGGCATCACCAGGGGTTAAAAACAAAGAGGTGAGCTCATGTGAAAGGACTGACTACCTTCCCTCTTCTTCCTGAAATCACAACACAAAAGTGAGAAATGAGAGAAGTCCCGAAAAAGAGTCCTGAAAGAGTCTTCAAGTCTTGAAGGAGAGAGCAGTGAAGCCAAGATCAAAAATGAGAATGAAGATATATGTAAATTAAACAGTAAAATTGCAATAAATTCTACTAAAAAAGCAAGTATTAGTAGTGTATTCAAATAGATGGCCTGGATAGGTATATACAGCTTACCAAGGGCTAACAAAGGTATGAAAGTTTTTCCTAAACTACCTCCCCACCAGTAACACAAACTGCAGTATCTTTCACCAGGGTATACTCCTTGCAACTAGATCTTTGTCTCACATTTCTAATTTCTAGTGTCCACAACAATTTTTTCTGATTTACATATTTTCTATAGATTATATGCTGAGATAGAAAAAATAAAGCATATGAGACAGATTAACAATTACTTCACTGTATTTAAAAGCAAATATTTTAAAAATAGATGGTATGACAACTGCAAGAGGCTTAACAGCTAAGATATGACCCTACACCCCCTCAAATGACCTGAAAACCAGCTTCTGTTTTGTTCTGCGGAGCTCTAAAATATAGTACAGTGTCCCTGGCTTTTCTGTGGAAATAAGTAGCTGCATCTTGTTCTTTAGGGTAGATTTGACTCTCCTTTACTGGCATTAAAGATGAAAACTCTGTGGAAGTGAGTAGAGTCGTACTGATGCAAAAGTGCCCAAGTGCTATAAATGAAATAAAAACTGTGCCATATTTTGTGTTTTGTGTAGTGATCTGACATTTGATAGTTGGTATCTCTCATTGAAATAACTTCAGAAAAGGAGTTTCTTTGATGGTTTTCATTGCCACAATAAAGAGCAGAACTGGATTGCAGGACAATGAGGTATAGTTAAAGAGAACTGTAAACAAGTGAAGAGAGGTCAGTTTTCTGGATTCCAAGAAAAGCGCACTGCCAAAAGATCCTCTGAAAGGAGTGTGGAAATTATACTTTCTCTTCTGAAGAGGCTGTTTATTTGAAGAAACAGACAGTTATTGATTGTTTATTCTCCTGACAGACAAAAGTCAAAAACATTAGCAGCACACTCTCTTTAATGGAAAAGCTGATATTTGTTCTTTTCCAGAAAAAACATATTGAATGTTATGGTATCTTCAGTGATAATTATACTTCCATTATTATACACAAAGATTTATTATTCGAGAATGTTTTAACAAAACTTAAAAAAAGTAAGCCTGTTTTTAGAAGGGTGACATTCCACATCAGTAATTTCAAATACTGTTATTGAAGGGAAGAAAGGAGCAGCTGTTCGTGGGAAATGGCTGTTTGGGTTCAATTAACAACTCTATATGACCAGCAAGAGTTTACTTCATTAACTAGCAGTAACATTTCCCATGCTGGTTTTACTTTTTCTAGTATTAGTTAAGATCAGAAATGAATGATCAGAAAATGTCATTGCCAGCCAAGTGTTCCTCAAACAGAACTAATTTATCATTTTGTCACCTCAATAAAATGCAAACTATATTGAAATTTCTTTTCATACTTTCAGGAAGAAATGTTTGTAATAATGTTAATTTGCAATTTCCTCTCTTTTTTTATATGTATTATGTATACTGTGGTTGCCATGTTTCTCAGACAGCTGCAAGAGAAGTGCAGGGAACAGAACAAAGGTCTCCATGTAACCTTTGTTGATCTCACCAAGACCTTCAATACTGTGAGCAGAAAAGGTCTATGGCAGATTTTGGAATGCTTAGGTTGTCCCCCCAAGTTCCTTAAAATGATCATCTCACTTCACGAGGAACAGCGCGGCCAAGTCAGATACGGTGTTGCACTTTCTGAGCCCTTTCTAACAAAGAATGGTGTGAAACAAGGTTGCCTTCTTGCTCCAACCTTTTCACAGTCTTTTTCAGCATGATGCTCCAAAGGGCCATGGCAGACCTCGATGATCAGGATGGTATCTACATTCGATACCATACTGATGGAAGCCTATTCAGCCTAAGGCAACTGCAGGCCCACACCAAGACCTTAAATCATCTTGTCTGGGAGCTGCTTTATGCTGATGACGTTGCCCTTGTCGCCCACACAGAAGCAACTCTGCAGTATTTAACATCCTGCTTTGCAGATGCTGCTGAGCTCTTTGGGCTGGAAGTCAGCTTAAAGAAGACAGAAGTTCTCTATCAACCTGCACCTCAGGAAGTCTTCCATCATCCCCATATCACCATTGGCCAATCAGAGCTCAAATCAGTCCAGGAGTTTAATTACCTAGGTAGCCTCATCTCCTCGGATGGTAAGACTGACGGAGAGATAGACAACAGGTTAGCAAAGGCATATAGTGCTTTTGGAAAGCTTCATAAAAGAGTATGGCGTAATAAACACTTGAAGAAAAGCACCAAGATCAGTGTTTACAGAGCCATAGTGCTGTCTATGCTGTCTACTCTCTTATATGGATCTGAATCATGGGTCATCTACCGCCACCACCTGCGTCTCCCAGAACGCTTCCATCAACGCTGTCTCCGTACAATCCTAAACATCCACTGGTCAGATTATGTGACCAATACATCTGGTCTAGAACAAGCAGCAGTCACAAGTATTGAGGTCATGTTGATGAGAACACAGCTGCACTGGGTGGGGCACATCTCAAAGATGAAGGATCACCGCCTCCCTAAGATCTTGCTTTATGGTGAACTTGCCACCGGCTGCCGCAAGAGAGGAGCCCTGAAGAAAAGATACAAGGACTCCCTGAAACAACATCTCAGCCTTGGCCATTTTGATCATCATAACTGGTCTACTCTGGCCTCCAATCGGGAGGTCTGGAGACACACCATCTCTAATGCTGCTGTTTCCTTTGAGAACACACGCAGGATCACCCTTGAGGAGAAAAGACAACACAGAAGGAATCGTGTCTTGCAGAATATACCACCTAAGGAGTCTTTCTGCTGTGCCTTTTACAATCGGATATGTCTGTCTCCTATTGACCTCATTAGCCACCAGCGTGCTCGTAACAAATGTGGATAGAGCCTTACTAAATCTTTGTTCGCAAAGCCTAGTCATGATGATGATGATGATGGTTGCCATGTTCCGCCCAAGGCTATTTGTATTGTGCAGACAGAAAATGAAGAGCAAACATTTATTTCTCATATCTTTGTGAGGAACCTGAGGCACATGAAAATATTTGTGCTGTAACAGGCAGAGTCAATCTCCTTCACTCCTTTTAGTCACTATATATCAACAGCAAACTCCCAGCTAGTCTTGCTGCAGCAATTAACTTGCCAGGGGTTTCTGCTGTCAGACTCAGTAATAATAAACTACCCCCAGTGAGACACAGAGCTATAGTTTCTTGTCCTGCAACTTCCACAGTGGGTGAATTATTCAGAATCAGCATGATTAAAGAGATGACATGGTATTAGCTAAAAACACATACTTTTTTCATCCTAATTGAGATTTAAACCTGTTAAGGAACAATACTGGAAGAAATGGGTCTTCACCATTTGTCGACAGGCCTTAGAAAAGGGATTTCTCGAAAAGTGGTTTATAATGCCTATAATTTTGAAAGTTTAAAGATAAAAATGTAAATAACAAAAAGTTTGTCATAGGTTTATCATAAAGAATTTGTAAATCCAAGAACCAAATAAGAGTAAAAAAAGTAGTAAGGATATAGAAAGAAAGATATTATTTGGAAAGAAAATTGTAATGTTGAATCTGTTTTTTTAAAGGAAAAGATCACCTCACTGATCATAATTTTTATTCAATATTATTATATAGAACATTTTAAGAAGATATATTAAGAAATATGAATTGTGTCCCTTATTTATAATTTTCCTTTTTTTAAAAAAAATGGAGGGTGAAAGCAGCATTATTATAAATACTATAATATATTTCAAACAAATCAATTGTTTACATTTCCCAGTGCTGGGTCAGCAGTGTAATTTAGCTTACACACTTCTAGTCCCATTAAAATCATAATTCATTTGCCAATCTCAGTTTACTCAGCCACTTCATAACACATTCTTAACTAAATGCTCCTAGCTATTCCCAGTGGGATGATTTCTCTAAAATGCAGGACTGGGCCTATGGGTTAGAAGTGGTGCTAAATGCAGTCAAATCCATATTCTGTGGCTACTAAAGCAATGTGAATTATTTTGTTTGTCATGCTCATCTATATTAAGTAGAACTGACCTGTTGATAGAGAACAGAGATAAATGAAAATATTTTCTTTTTGGTTTATCCAGACCTTCAATACAGGTATGGATGAATTAAGCATGCATTCCATACTAATGCATTTTTCTCAACATTAGACCATGTAAACAATTAATGAGTGCATACAGATGAAACTAACAACTACCATACAAGGTGCTGGTCAAAGGAAATATAACCTTATAAATCATAGCAATAGATAAATTTGTTTGAAATAAAATAAACTTCTTGAAATTCAGTGTAGGAGTGAGTATTCATTCACCTCTCTTAAAAATAGTTGCTGAATCACTTCTACATATAGACAAAATGAACTACCATTTGCCATAGAAAGGAAAATTAACTTCTTAGTACAGCTGTCTGTGCTGTGCTGATTGTACAAACTGATGTTGTAAAGTCTGTGCTCTATCTTTGCAACATATGTGATCAATTATGAAACTCATCTAAGACGTACTACAGATGTCATTAAGACTTCACGTGTTCACAGGATCAGACACTTTGATGGATTACTTTTCAAGAAACTTACCATCACCAAATCTTCAAACTTGAGCACTAAAAGCTAGACCTTTGAAAAGTTAAAACATTAAAACAACACTATTTAAAAAGACAAAAAAAAAAAAAAAAACTGACCACATATTACCTCCATATTTTGGATGACCTGATGATAAATTAGAAATTATGCTTATCTTGGTTTTAATGGATTTTTTGTGCACTTTGTTTGTTGTGAAAAAAAAGGCAAAGGCTTTTAAATTTCTACACCTTAAATTCATATTTAGGTATTGAAACAAGTGGCTAAGTATTCAAATGTGCTGCTCTTGCCATTGCTCCCAGTGAAATTGCTTAATGTTGCTGAAAAGTGCAGTATTGCTTAAAATCAGGCTATGTATAAGTACCAAGTATGCAACATAAGGTATCATCATCACTACTCAGAATACGTATTGTGTAAGAGCAAAATAGCCTTTTCAACTGGTGAGCATTAATATGCTTGTCATTTTTGAGGGGTCTACTACAGACTTTACTGTGATAATCTGTTGGAGTAAAGATGTAAGAACTCAACATATTTGCCTTTCTACATCTTCTGGCCTTACTGATGTTCTTTAAAAATGTCATCTGTCCATCTTTCCCTTCAACTGTTTATATTTTTAATATTGTTTGATCTGCACACAATCAAAACCAGAGTTACTGTGGGGACTGTAATTCTCAAGCTTTTACCACTGTGTTCCAAGTGACAATCTTAATCTAGACCCATTTGTTTTGTTCATGTTAATATGGCATACATCAATAGCATATTAAATAAAATGTCTATGAAAATATTTAACATTATAAATGTTAAATAAGAAATAGCTTATTATTTAAAGAAATAAACTAAACAAATTAATGCATACTTTCAACTCCATAATTAAGCAAGTTCTCCTTTGCTAATCCCCAAAACTTTGTCTGGGTTTGTTAGGAATTTTAAAGAGCACAATTTTTCCTACCTGAACACGTTTTAAAGTGAAATGAGTTATTTTTGGCTTGTCACAAACTTTTACATTCCATTGCCTATAAAGAATGCTTAGGCAACTAACACAGAGTAGATGTTTATATTTAGAAGGCAAAATCTTGCCTTACACAACATAAAAGTACATAACTTCCAAGTTTATGCAGCTTGAGAAGGAGCTTGGCATAGACAACCTGCAGAGGTCCGGTCACACCTAATGATTTCTGTGATTTTAAGATTTTTATTTCCAAGTCATTTAGGTTGCACTAACAGTCTAAACTAGGCTTAACATTTTCTAAGTCTATAATATGCATCAATAAAATTAAATATTTCTTAGTAACAAACTGGATCTTGTCACCCTTTTAGATTTTTTTTCCATGTGTCTGGTGAAAGCACTTTTTTAGTTTTTCAGCTAATGTTAAAATTTAGTGTTCTTTATTCAGCAGCATGAAAAACACATATAAGTACCTGTTACTTGGACAAATTTAATGTCCTCAGAGGATTTGCTCTTTACACTGCAAATATTGTGCACCCTTAAACCATAAAGCCCTTTGAACGCTGCTGATTTTTTTAGATTCCTAGATCCTGCAGCTGGCTAGTTCTCTTTCATTTTGGGAACCTCATGTTTAGTCCTCTTTTCCTGAACAAAAAAATGTCTTGTTGCCTCTTTGGGCTCCCCTCAGATTGTATTCCCTTCTATAATCATTATGCTTGCCTTATTTATTCTACTCAAAGTTTTTGCCTTCTCCAAATTTCAGGCCTCTCTAAGGAGGAAAACAATTCTCCATAGTATGAGTTCTATTTATTAAAAATTAGAAGTGTTAACATTAACACTTCCTCTGCAGTTAACATTAACATTTCCTCTGCAGTTTACTATGACTGCTAGTAGTTGTGTTTACAAAAGCATACAAATTGTGTTGTGCATCCTCTGATGCAACAGATTTTTTTTTAATTTCATGGTGGAAATTTTGTAATAGCAATAAGGTCTCATAAACTTAGGTAGATGTTCAAATCTTCATACTTATCACTGATGAAAAAATAGTGATGTAAAATTCGTGGCAATATTGTCATGTACTATGCAGAATGTTGTATTCTTATCACATTAAAAATGTATAGAAAAAGATTGTTATCTACTAACCCAGCCACAAAATTTCAGTGAATTTAAATTTCTCAGTGTGCCAGGTAGGCTGACAAACCCAGAATACTTCCACTATGGGAGAGATTGACTTTAACTTCCTGTGAAAAATTTGGTTTCAATAAAAGTGGTGTCAAAGTCTATTTGGAACTATCTGTCTGGTGCTGTGTGACAGATAAATGTTTCATTTCATTCTGTGACATAGATTAGATTCTGAGATTTTTCATCCATCCAAGCTGCAAGTTGGATTCCTGTCTTCCCAGCTAATAAAATATTCAATGTAGTTTTGGACCTACTGAAGTCTTCCCTCTGGAAATGCAGAACAATGGTTGTCCTACATTATGATATCATTATGCTTTTTCTGGAAAATATATTGCAAAATTAGTAGTCAAAATTGATGCTTGGTCTTACTTTACTGAAAAAGGATAGACAGCAATATGTCTTGAACTAAGGACTATGGAAATAAAATGCATTGTTTTTCTGTAAACAAAGTATTGTATTGCCTATGGGCCACAGTAGAAAGTAAATTAACAGTTACGTTCTTTGTTTTTTGATGGTGGGAAGACATTTTCATTTCTTTTTACATGTCTCAAGAGCAGGGGGATAAAGGTTCTCTAATTCTTAATGCAATTAGTGCTACTATTATTTTAAGATGCTTTTTTATTTTAGAGTTTTAGAGTTCTTCATTCTTCTTTTTAAAACACACTGCAAGCTTACCAACATCAATTTCAAAAATGCTGTTCTCGTAACTATTTTACAATTTCACATTTTGTATATTGTTTAGGGGTTTTTTTTTAAGTAGGTTTGAATTTATTTAGCAGATGAAGTCCTCACACTACTTTCAAGATTATTATCATTACGCCTCTCTCTACTCAGCATTATCAACATCATCCCACACATCACAGTCTTGCATGAATCAAAGGCTACTTGTTTCTTGTTGGTGGAAGCTTTGAATGAATAATTCATCTGGAAAAGCCTTCTATGTTGTACATTTCCAGAAGACAGAGCAATTCTCTTGTCAATCACAGTGGCTCTGTCAGTACTAAGTTCCATACAGTATGTGCTCCAAAGCTACAGGGGATGACAAGCAGCTGAGATTACCAACTGTGTTAATTCTGGCCATCCTTTTAGCTTTTCTTTGACAGAACATTCAAATTCAAGTCTCACTCTAACACTGCACTGAGAAATCAGTGTCAAATTTTCTTCTCTGTTCTCACCAATTCAGTTTGGTTGAAAGCTCTGACATATATTGTAACCAAACTGGTCACAAGCCAAAGTTACTCATCTTCAGATAGTTACATTTCATTTTGTATCCTGAGTTGCTGGTTTTCTCATACCTAGACAGGCTGGTCTGAGCTCAGACTGCCTCAGTATGAAACCAAAGCTTCAACCGATAGTGTGCAGATCTTCACACGTGGAGCCCTGTAGGTCTAAACGTATCCCTGCTGACACAATTCGCACTCAATTGTACTCTCTTGGAGGATGGACTCCTTGACATTTCTCTGAAGATTAATCTTCAGAAGACTAGTTGCTACTGATTGATTCTGCAATACAACTAGAAACATAAAGTAATTGGAAGAGAAGCTGTACTCTAAAGATCTTTCCCTCTGAAAAAAACATATAGGGAGAGATATGACGTGGCACCTCAGGGAGGGAGGAAATCAACATACTGTTAAGAGTCTGAAAGTATAGATTTTAAAAGTACTTGTTTTTTATTTTAAAAAAATTAAAAATCTTCTTTTAAATTGAGCTTTGTCAATGTGACAGATTAAAAATTTAAGTCACTGGCATTAATTAGATATGACTCTCTGTTCCCATCCACTACAAGCATTTGTGAATAAAAGGCTCTACCTATATTAGCAAGTAGTGCAGCATTAAAGCAGCAGCTCTCCATAGCATGAATCTAGCATTCACATCACAGACGTTTTGCAAGGAATTGTTCCAGATTAGCTAGAGTCTCATTCTGTGAGATAAACATTTGACATGCTTCTGATCTGACTTTGTAGAAAAATAACACAGTTTGCATAGTTCAAGACTGAAAGAAAATGAGTAGAAAGATTAGGAGACCCACATTAAAACCCTGCTCATGCTCTGAGTTAAAATTCTGGTGTACAACACAAAGCTACTAGTCCTGAGAATATGAACCTCAAAAGAGTATGCAGGTGAAGAACAGATTTAAGACCTCTACAGATTAATGAGGATAGACAATTTATGTCATTTATGAATTTGTAAAATTCTAGGAATAGATATGGAATCGTTGCTTACCTCTGAAGGAGATAATGTCATCCTTCAGAAAGAAATAAAGTCTGTAAATAAATAAATATGTCATTGTGTACATACATAATAGCAATTACTAATTCCACTCCTTAGAGTAATTACATTTTTAGCATATATTCTTAATAGTGAGATGCCTTTTAGATGCAGTGGTGCAATGTGCTGCAAAACTTCTATTTAAAAGGCTATTTTAATTGATAGTGTAAGTATGCTCATACTGTTGAATATGAGCAAACTTAATCTATCAATTAAGGTTGGTTTTCCCCATTAAAAAAGGGATTAGAGACAGCTTATTGTGAAAAACTTTTCTGAGACAGGTGGTACAAGTTTTTATACTGGTCTGATATGCAGGAAAGTTGCCCTCCTGGATTTTCTGTTTGTAAACAGAAAAAAAACCCATGGGTGAAGTGGCGACTGGTGGCTTCACTGATCACTATGACTGTGAAGTAACTGAGTTTCAAATTGTTGGCAATAGGAGAATAACTGCCAGGAAACTTGAACCCTGGATGTGGTGAGAGCAGACTTCAGACTTCTTGCTAAAGAAGACAGTAAGGTTCTGTGGGAATTTGCTTTTGAAGGTATTAGAGTTCATGAATGTTGGTAATTTTTTAAAACCCATTTCTGAAGGGCATAGAAGAAGACAATTCAGAAGTCAAACATCTGGGGCAGAAAGCCGCCTTAGGATGTCTTTCTAGAACTCAAGCAGAAAAGGAAAGCATAGGGAGCAACAACAGGTGCCACAAGAAGAACAAAGAGATGCTGTTCACCGCTGTAGCAAGAAAATTTGTGCAGCCATTAAGCTCAAACCTCCATTAAGATTTGAGCTCACCAGCACTGTAAAAAACAATGAAAAGGGGGTTTTAACAGCAAAAGGAGGAACAGAGCTAACATTGGTCCATTACTTGTCAGTCACCTCTCTATTAATAGGGACATAAACAAAGTAGAGACATTTCACGTGTGCCTCTGTCTTTAACACCTAGGTTCTCAGGATCCCTATGTCAAAGTCTGTGACTGCAGAGATAATAAACTCAAAGTTGACTCTGAACTTGCTCAAGATTGCTTCTCCAGCTGGATGAACATGAGTCTGTGGAGCCTGATGGGACTCGTTTCAGAGTATTGAAAAAGCTGGCCACTGCCTTCATGGGATGTCTCTCCATCATTTTTCAATGGTCTGCAGAACCTGGAGAGGTTCCAGTCAACTGGAAGCTGGTAAACATTTTCTTGGTTTTCATGAAGGGAAAGAAGGAAGACACTGGTAATTACAGGCCTGTCAGTCTCACTTCAGTGCCTGGTAATATGATGGAGAAGGTTATTCTGGGATTTGCTAAGAAAACACTTAAGAGACAACACAGTCATTGGTCATAGCCAGCAAGGGTTCACAAGGGGAAAGTCAAGGAGTCACAGAATCACAGAACTGGTAAGGTTACTGGGGACCACAGTGGGTCATCTGGTCCAAAATGCTCAAGCAGCATCATTCTGGAGCGCATTGCACAGGATTGCATCTAGAGAGTTCTTGAATATATCCAGTGAAGGAGACTCCACAACCTCTCTGGGTAATCTGTTCCAGTGCACAGTCACCTTCACAGTAAAGACATTCTTCCTCATATTCAGGTGGAACTTCCTGTGCATCAGTTTCTGCCCATTGCTTCTTATGCTATTGCTTGGCACCACTTAGAAGAGCCTCTTGACAATGCCCTTTCAGATTCTTTCATAAATTAATGAGGTCCCTTCTCAGTCATCTCTTCTGCAGGCTAAACAGGTCTTTCAGACTTTCCTGTGTGAGGTAGTCCAGTACCTTCACCACCTTTACTGCCCTCCACTGGACTCATCCCAGGAGCTCCATGTCTCTCTGAGGAGCCCAGAACTGGACACAGCACTCCAGATGTGGCCTTACGAGGGTTGGATAGAGAGGCACAATCACCTCCAGTGACCTACTGGCAATGCTCTTCCTAATGTACTCCAGGATACCACTGGTCTTCTTGGCCACAAGGACACACAGTTGGCTCATGGAGAGCTTGTTGTCCACCAGGACCTCTAAGTCCTTCTCCACAGAGCTGCTTTCCATCAGATCAGGCCCCAGCTTGTGCTGGTGCCCGGTGTTATTCCTTCCCAGGAGCAGGACCTTGCTCTTGCCTTTGCTGAATTTGAGAATGTTCCTCTCTGCCCATCCCTCCAGTCTGTTGAGGTCTTTCTGAAGGGCTGCACAGCCCTCTGGGATATCAGTCACTCCTCCCAGTTTTGTGTCATCAGTGACCTTGATGAGGAGGCATCTGCCCCTTCATCCAAGTTGTTGATGAATAAGTTAACCAACAGTGGGCCCAGTATTGAACCTTGGGGGACACCACTAGTGGCAGGCTTCCAACTAGACCTTATGACACTTATTATGACCCTCTGGGATCTGCCATATCCCCTGCTCTCCCTTCATCTATCAAGGTAGTTGTTCCATCACAGAAGGCAATCAAGTTGGTCAAGTATGATTTACCTTTAGTGAACCCATGCTAACTACTCCTGATCACCTTCTTGTCTTCCATGGGGATGATAGAAATAGTCTCCAGAATGAGGTGCTCCATCACCTTTCCAGGGATTGAGTGGCCAGTAGTTCCCTCGGTCCTCTTTCTTGCCCTTTTTGAAGACCAGGGTTACATTTGCTTTCTTCCAGTCCTCAGGCACCTCTCCTCATCTCCATGACCTTTCAAAGATGATCATGAGTGGCCCAACTATGGTGTCCACCAACTCTCTCAGCACTTGTGGATGCATCCCATCAGGGCCCCTGGACTTGTGAATGTCAAGTCTTCCTACTGTTCTCTAATCCAATCTTCCATGACCAAGGGAAAGTCTGCCAACATCCCTTTACCCTGTTTTCCTCTGTCAAAGATTCCTGAGAACTGGTCTTGTCAGTGAAGGTGATGCAAAGAACACATTCAATAACTGCCTTCTCTGCATCCTCTGTCACCAAGGTTCCCCTCATTCTTTAGTAACAGGCTCATGTTATCCTTTGTTTCCCTGATCTATTTGAAAAAGTTCTTTTTGCTGTCCTTAACATCCTTGTCCATGTTTAATTCCAGGTGGGCCTTGGCTGCCTTTGTCTCATTTCTATGTTCTTTGATGACCTCTGTATTCATTCCAAATGACCTGACCCTCCTTCCATCTCCTGTGTGTTTTCTGCTCACACTTGAGTAATGACAGGAGTTCTTCATCCACAGATGTCTCTTGCCCCCTTGGCCTGATTTCTTGTTCATCAGGACACACCGTTCTTGAGCCTGGAAGAGGTTGTCATGGAATATCAACCCCTCTTTCTTGCAGGGTCTGTCTCCATGGGATTCTTCCAAGAAGATTCCTGCAGAGGCTAAAATTAGCTTTCCTGAAGTCCATGGCTCCAATCTTATTACTGCCTTGCTTCCTCCTCGCCTGATGCTGAACTCCACAATCTCATGGTCACTACAGCCTAGGCTGCCCCCAGCCTTCATATCTCCAACAAGTACTTCCCTGTTAGTATGAGGTCAAGCAGCACAGCATTCCTTGTGGGATTCTCTGCTACCTCTGACAGGAAGTTGTCATCATTGCTTTCCAGAAATCTCCTGGGCTGTTTGGGCTTTGCTCTGTTACCTCTCCAGTCAATGTCAGGGAGGTTAAAGTCCAATATGAGAACCAATGCCTGTGACTTTGAGGCTGCTTCGAGCTGCCTGTAGAAGGCCTCATCCTCTTCCTCCTTCTGGTCAGGTGGCCTATAGCAAACATCCACAATGTCACCCTTGCTTGTCGGCCCTTTTATCCTAACTCATAAGCTCTTTATTTGTTCATCATCCATCCCAAAACAGAGCTCCATACGTTTCCAGTGTTGCCTTACACAGAGGACAACTCCACCACCGTGCTTTCTTGGTCTGTCTCTCTGAAAGACCATGTAAACCTTCAGGACAACATACCAGTCATGTGAGCTACCCTATCATGTCTCCATAATTGTAATGAGGTCAAAACCCTGTGATTGCACACAGATTTCTAGTTCCTCCTGTCTGTACCCATACTGTCTGTGGTGTTGTACAGGCACTTTATATAAGTATTTAATTGCATCATTGTCTCAGTGAGGTTGCAAAAGGACATCCCACAGACCTGTCTTGTGGGTTTATCTTTGGCTGCTTGTGCTTGACGGAGGTATCCCCTCTTAACTCCTGAGCTGTGATCCTCTTTCCTCTTTGACATAGTCGACCTGCTTCTGGACAATGCTCTTAGTCATAGGGTTTAATTTTAGGTAGTCCTGTAAGGAGCAGGGAGTTGTACTCAATGATTCCTATGGGTCCCTTTCCATTTGAGATATTCTATGATCCTATAATCAACAAATTGTTCAGTGCATTTCGTTTGTACTCAATTTCACAGAATCACAGAATATGCTGAGTTAGAATGGACCCATAAGGATCATCAAGTCTGACTCTTAGCCTTGCAAAGGACTAAAACCAAGAGTCACACCTTAAGACTGAGTTGTGCAGCTGACTTGCTTTCACTGCCTTCTGTGTGTGCCTGACAGTATGATCCAAACACTTCTTGAACTCAATCAGACTTGGTGCTGTGATCACTTCCCTGGGAATCCCATTCCAGTGCCCAACCACCTTCTGAGTGAAGAACTTTTAGTGCTAGCTGTGAACACTTTTTCAAGTTATCCTAACCTTATTTACAGCTTTATGGCCAAGTGACAGTCTCTAAATCATGGAAGGCACGTTGAATTTCACTTTGAAGAATCTCTTGGCAAGCATAAGAGAAGGCAGTGAAAGAAAGTCAGCTGCACAACTCAGTCTTCCGAATTTTCCCTTTACATACTTAGGTATCACATACAAGGAAGAACTTCACACTTTCTCTCAGCAATGTTGAAAGCAGTCCAGGGCTTATGCACAATGACTCTGATGAGAAAAATGCATAGACCAAACAAACTTCCAGAAATTTTTCAAGTTTCTTTTATTTAAAAACAACTCTGAAATTTTAGGATGAAAATAAGTCAGTCCTTCTTCCTATTTCCTATGTGCCACATGATTGCTCAAACCCAATAGTAATTTGGAAAAAAAAAAACACATCGGATTTTTTCCAGTCCAGTAATCCTGATATGTGGTAGGGCAGAAGTGTTCCATGAGAAACTGAGCACCTGATTCTGGGTTGTACACCTCAAGAAAATTACTAAAGGATTTCCTAACTAAATGACAGGTTTCTAATTTTACTGACAATAGTCTGTTCTCCATATATATATTTCATCAATTTTACAATTCTAAACTTGTAAAAAAAAATTTACAGAAATTTGCTTAAAGTACTGCATCCTACATTTAGGATAGATTTATATGCAGTTGGTGTTTCTGGTGAAAAATGTCTCCATTGATAACTTTGATATTTTTATTTCAAATAAGGGAGAAGGTCTGTGGAAAAGCAAACTAAATATTTTGAAATCTACCCTGGAGAACTTTCTGGTTTAAATAGTGGCGTATTCTCTTTTTTTCAATCTCTATGCCAGCAGATTCCTTCCAAAAGTACCTTGTTCCTTTATGGCTCAAAAATGAGTGGCATCACTTTTGTTTGCTATTTTCGTCTCTGGATGGTATCCAAATAGCAAGTTACTTGATGGTTATTAAAAAAAATATGATACGGAAGTGGTTGAAATTATTTTTAACTACTCATTTTCTTCCACATGTATCTCTTCATCTGTAAGGACGAGAGCAAAAGGCAGAAAGTTTCTCATGTTACAGCATTAAATATCTGCCTTGTGGTATGTTCTTTTTATCTTTTTACATATGTTGCTTATCCTTATCGTTACCATGGTTTTTCTTAATCGGCTTGTTTAGGTACAACTATGTCTAAATAAAGAGGGAGTCAGGACACCTGAAAGTGGTACCACTGATGAGTTGCTGCATAGCCTTGGGCCAGTCTCTAAACCTCCAGGAACATTAATTTTGCTCTCATTTCCTAAGAAGAACCGCAGAAAAGACCACTAAGATCAGATACTACAATGATTGATGGTATAGACAGAAGGTAGATATAGAACAATTATGTTTGAACTTCTAAGTGACAGTTAATTGATGCATATTATCCATCAAGACACATGATAATTATTTAAAGAACTGCTTATTCGCTTTTGTCCCAAGTCTGCAACCAAGAAAATAATGGAAAAATAAATATTGTTGAGTCACAAATACAACAATTTATCAACACATTTGAGTTTTAATTTTTAACCCTTTCTCCTGCTGCTCAAGTCTAGAGAGCCTCTTTGGAAAGTTTCTTTTCTAAATTGAGCTTGTGAAATATTTAAGAAGAAAATGCGCCACAGGAAATGTTTCTACTCAAAAGCAGAGCTTGATAGAAGAAACAGAAACTTTACTCACAGTATCCCAGAATGCCCAAATAAGGAACAATATGGCCTTAGAGAAGTCCTAGAGAATTTGATAAGGATGTACTCAAAAAAAGAAGATGTGAACTAAGCTCGGTTGTACCCAAACAAGATAAAACAAAGAACAAAAGTAACCGTTTTTGGTGGTGGAACACAACGATGTACCTGCTCAAGAACTGAGGTCAAGATGATGAAGAAGAGCCGGAAAGACCAAAGAAGGACTTCCAGTAGGGATGTGACTATGTAAAGAAACTAATGAATATGTATTAAATAAGAGAGAATATCTAATGAATATGTAAAAAGCCCTGGTTGTCTGTCATTTGGCACATTCAATTAGAGGAGCTATCCTCTGAGTGTCCAGCACACTGAACAAAGTAGAAAGCCATTTTTAACAATTACAAACTGGTGTTAAGAAGTTTGTTTCTGCTGCTTTTTAGTATCAAGCTTGCATGCTGGATTAAAAAAAACACACTTTACATATTGAAAAATTAGTTTTTGAATTTATTCCAAATTTACTTCCTTTTCTATAGAGCTCCACCTTGCCATTTTTATACATGATAATGTAATTCTGCTATTAAATCTTTGTTAAAATTGCACAAAATGAAGAATTAGTATTCTATTTGTGCTAGAATTTGACCAAAAAAATTTTGTATGCAGTGTTTTTATTTCTAGTACATTTCCAGGGAAAACCTCGTTGTTCTGGAATTATGATTTGTTCCTATAGCATATTGATACCAATACCTTGCCTCACCAGATCATTAGAAAAAGTGTTTTAAAAGTGAGGCACAAAATTTTAAATTACCCTTCTAATTACTGGTACGTGGATAGCTTTTTCCACATTGTGTCTAGCAATCATTATGACAGGTGATAGGTTGACTAGAGAAAGAAACTTTCTAGTTATCTGTAGAACTGATATTATGTCAGTAATGTAATTTTATGATTTGTTGCACTGGTTTTTCCACTCTCCATCTTGTTTTGAGACCTATTTACAAGAAATTAATGCATTTAATATGTACAGTAATTAATGTTCACTAATTGACACATCACAGAGAGCCATTTGGAGGCCAGTAGAGATATGGCCCAACTGTCTAGTTAATATCAGAGCCTCTTTACATTCTCTCATTACATTGTAAGTTACTTCAAATGACGATATTTTATTATTACTAAAATTAGAAAACGTAGTTTCTAAGCAAAAATGTGATACCCCAAATAAAAGGAGTGGCTTGGAAGTATGTTTTCCTGAATGTGCACACAGACATAAAATACTTTCCCAACTGCCCAAAAAGAAATTGTTTCTTCCTTCTTTTAGAACAACTATCTCTCTCGGCAGGCTCTCCAGTTTATAAGAGTTTCCTTAGTGGAACAGTTTTCACTTCTCTTTGCAGCTATTTAAGCATTAATAAAACATGAACTTATGCTGTTCTGACTTTTATTCAATAGCTAATCATGTGATCTCTGAAATCAGCATACTGTAAGTTGGTTGCGTTTCTTTCAGTTTGCAATTCACATTTAACTGTTGCAATGTCAGTAGTAGTAACAAGCCTAACCACAACCACCAAACAGTTTACTTAGTTTAGAATAGTTGAATGATGATGGTTTTTTCTTACATACTAGAATCGAATTCTACTCCTGCATGTTCTGAACCACAGACATCCCAATAGGAGAATGCAAGATGCTCTAAAGAGACACCAGTACTTCAGATTATTCAGTTTAGAAAGAACTGAACCAAAAGCCAGTGTTCAGATTAATCACCTTAGAAAGAACTGAGTCAAAAGCCAATGCTGTCACCATCTCAGAGAAGTCAATAAGCTCTGCCAGGAAAGGTGAGAAGTTGGAATTAGGAGCCAGCTGATCACATCTGTTTTAAGACTTGCTGTTGCTGTCAGGCAACATTCATGTCAGCCTTGTGACTATGCTGGTCTGGTCTGGCTTTAGCATCCAGAAGTCAATACCAAGTCATAAAAAGGCAGAGAAGAAGTTTTGGTGGCAAAAAATTTAAAAATTTACTGAACCATTAATGAAAATGTAAATTGAATTAATGAAATTTAAACAACCATTTATTGTTGATATGTTTGAAAGACACTGTCATCAACTCTTTATATTCCTAAGATTATCCTTCTCCCTTACAGGTCTGTTACAGAACTTTATACAGGATAAAATGACATATGTTCAGTGAAATATATGTCCTCAGTGTGACCTTAGCATGTCCTCACTATGACCTTAAATGATCTCAAGTTGCACCAGGGGAAGTTTAGGTTGGATATAAGGATATTGGATATTGTCAAGTACTGAAATAGGATGCTCAGGAAAGTGGTGGAATCAGCATCCCTGGAAGTGTTCAGAAGGCGCAGGGATGGGGCACTTGGGGATATGATTTAGTCGTGAACATGGCAGTGCTAGGTTAAGGGTTGAACTTAACGATCTTAGACATAATTTCTGGCTTAAATGGTTGTATGATTCTAAAACTATACTAATTTTCAAAATAGTAAAAAGGAAATAAATATATTTACCATATTTGTATGGTTATTTCGGACCATAAGAATTTTATGGTGAGTAACTCATTTCAGTGCACTTCAAGAAGATTTGGATAATAAATGCTTCATTTTTACAACAAGCATATTTTTAAAAATACAACAATAGTTCTGAGGTCAGATGTTAATCAAAATTAAATACAAGGTTTTTTGTTCCATGCAGCAACAGGATTCTTGTGATTAGAAAGAGATCACACAAGTTATGGTCTCATGTGAAGAAACATTGAACCATGATAAGGGACTCATCCTTCACTGGTCCTCTTCTTTTCTGCCGGTGCTTGACCCTATCAGTTGCCCTCCACTTTTGCTCTACAGAAAGCACGTACTTTAGTACCAGACTTATAAAAATCGTCACAAGAAACTGTTCAGGTTTATTCTTGACAACTCCTGACTATGAATGAAAGGAAAACTATGAAGTTAGTTCACTAAGTGCAAGGATCGTAAGAACTGCTGTAAAAAAATGTTTTCAAGGAGGAGGGGTTTATTCTGCCAAAACCAGAACATGCACAGATCTCAGTATGGAATTCAGGTCTTTTTATTCCCTACTATCCTTTCGCTAAAAGAGAAAAAAATAACTCTGCAAATTATTTCACTCTCCCAAATATCAAAGAAAAACTGAAACCCAATTTTAATATGAAGTTTGCCATTATAATTCTATTAAAAAAATCTTTCTGCTGTGGAATCATGTATTTTTGCCACTTTTACAAAAGTTCAACAATACTAATTGATTGTTTTCTAGAAGAAAAAAAGGTTCAGTAAATTAGTGATTGATATCAGTAGTGGCAAAGGGCCGTAAATTCTTTAAAACAAAGTATTTCTGTCAATGTTGTAATCTTTCAGGAGTTCCAGGGTCCAAACTTGTTTCAAAACAATTGAGAAATGACACCTCCAAATCCAAGTTCTATCTAGACATAAACCAGCAGTTGTGGAATTATCCATTTTCTTTCTGTATCCTTGCAGAAGAGCTTTACATTCTTTCTCTGGCTTTTCTTCTGCTATTTCCTCCATTTTACTTCTTTTATATTTTTTCCAGTATCACTGTCTTCATACAAAAAGTACCTGAATGTTAATCACTTACATCAGAAGTAAGTGCCACCTACCATTAGGTAGCATGGAAAAAGCTCATTGTTGAAGGACAGACAGCAAGGTCTTCTAGAAAAGTGGCTTTACATCACTGCATTTCTGCTTTACAAGAAGACATAACTTACATAATTAGAGCCAATAAATTTAAGAGCCATACCTACTGCTAGGACATCAACAACGCTTTTTTTTTTTTTTTTTTTTTTTTTTTTTTTTTTTTTTTAAGAAATTTTTTTTTTATAATCAAAATTTATTATAATAGTATAACCACCAGAAAGAGAACGGGGGGCAAAAAAAAAAATATGGTTAATTA
>NW_020884875.1:25853955-25874911 GCF_003945725.1 Corapipo altera | reverse complement strand
TTTATTTCAAAAAATTAATAAATTAAAGCCAAAGAGCTAAAAAGTTTTTTTTCAGCTTTACTTACAAACATTTTTTTATTTTTTTTTTTTTTTTTTTTTTTTTTTTTTTTTTTTAGGGGAAAAATTTCATTGAGCACAGAGAAAGTTCAGCATAGCAAGACATCAGGTCACATACCATAGTGGCAAGCAATAAAAAAATGTCTGTAAGTAAAGCTGAAAAAGTATAACAACATGAAACCCAGCAAAAAATGCAAACTCTGCAATAGCAGCATTCTTCAGCATGTTGTACCTTTCCTGAGAATTCCCTTACCTTAATTTAAATATACTTTTGCAATTTCTCTAGATACCCTAAAACAGTTTCTAAAGACATTCAATGCAATTCATGTTAAGCTAACTGGTCTGTAATTTCCTCATATAGCTCTAGGTGCCTTCCTTAATAATTGGATTATGCTGGCTGCTTTTCAGCCTTCAGGGATTTCTTCTGAACTAAGTGAATTGGAACAACATATGATAAAGCTTTTCCAATTCCTTTCCTCACTTTTAGTTCTTTTTGAAGACTGCTGTCTAGTCCTGTGGTCTAAATGAATTTAAAATATTAACTTCATCAAATTCTTTGCAGGAATCATGATCTTTATAAACTACATCAGTAAGCTGAATTATGATAACTGCTACCACCCTAAAGCATAAAAAATACTTTTTTTTCTTTTTTTTGTTCCCATATAAAAGACCAGGTGGAAAGTCTGTAAAATAAGACTATGACTAGGGAATAGTCTGGAGGTTTTTCTAGTGTTGCAGAAGTTCCAGCTGGGGGATCTGCACCATCTGTCCCAATGGTGGTTGAAGCCTCCACCCAGATGGAGCTGCTGGAGAGGCTGCAGTGCAGAAAAGTGCCTAGACCTTTCTACTGAGTCAGGGACAGACAGCAAAGCTGCCTATAGAAGATGTACCAAGGTGGAAAACCTCATGTACAAGGTGTCTGAGCTGCAGGAGGCAGTGAGAAGCTGAGAAGGAGTTAGATAGCCAGTTCCAAGCATAACATGCAGAAAACCCAAAACACACAAAGACTCCTCCAACAGCAAACCAAAAGGAAGAGGAACCAATAATGCAGAAAAATGGATGCTTGTCATGGCAGGGACCTGCAGAAGGAAGAGATTTCCCCAGAAACCTAAGGTGCCCCTGTAGAATCACTTTGCCACTCTGCAGACTGAAGAGGCTGTGGATGTTGACTATCTAGACTTCAGTAGAGTAATTGACAACATCTCCCACAGTATTCTACTGGAGAAACTGGCTGCACATATGTCGTGGGTTGAAGTGGCTGGGTTTTTTGGTAGCAGGGGGGGCTACATAGGGAGGCTTCAGTTAGAAGCTGCTAGAAGGCTCCCCACCAACGAAACCAATGATAGTGGGCTACAGGAGGGACTTCCTGCTGCTGGTCAAGGGAGAGCCAATAATTACGCCTCTGTGATAGCCCATTTAAGAACAAGTTTGTTGCACAGAAGAATTACAGCCAGGGGAGAGCTGACCAATGTTCTCAGGTTGCCCCGCCACCTCCCCCACCCTGGAGGGGATGGGGCCTGTGGCAGCCCAGCCTGGGCCTCCCAGCACCTAGCCCAAAGCAGGCAGCAGCACCCTGGCCGAGCCACCTGTGCTGCACTACTGCCTCCTGTAGCCAGCTATCATTGGCTTCGTTGGGGGGGAGCCTTCTAGCAGCTTCTGATCGAAGCCTCCCTATGCAAGCCCTCCCGCTATCAAAAAACCCAGCCACCTCAACCCACGACATTCCATGTTCTCCCTCCTCCTCCTGCAGCAGTGCAGAGATAAGTCCACTCCTTGGGCAACAGGTCTTCCAAATCTGTTGTCCCATAGATCACTCTTCCATGGGCTTCATGGGCCAGCCTGTTTCACCGTGGTCCTCACCACGGGTTACGGGGCAGGCCACAGTGCTGAGTCCTTCCCTTGCTCCGTGGGGTCCCTCCCATGGGTAACAGTCCCTGATGGACCTCTCCAGTGTGGGTCCACTGCTCAGGCAGTAGTTCTTCCATATCTACTGTCCCGAGAGTCACTTCTCCATGGGGTGCAGGGGGCCCTCTGCACCCCAGTGGTCCTTCGTAGGATGCAGTCCTTCATAGGGTGAGCTGTACCAAAGTGGATCCCCACAGGACCATGAGTCCTACCTGGGAATAACCTGCTCCAGCGTGGATTTTCCTCTCCATGGGCCACAAGTCTCTTGAAGGACTTCGCTCCATCCTGGGCCTTCCATGGGGGTAACAGCCTTCTTCCATGCATCCATCTGCTTCAGCATGGGCTCGGCTGCACCATGGTGGGGACACCCCAGCCCTGGCCCCAGCTGCCCCTCTGCAGGGGCTGCCGCTTGGCTTGGCTCTGCCTAACGCAGCATGGGCGGCTCAGCTGGGGCGCCACTGCTTGCTCTGGGCTAGGTGCTGAGAGGCCCAGGCCAGGCTGCCACCATCCACACCCCACTCCCACAGCAGGGAAGGTGGTGGGGCCACCCAGGAGCATTGGTCAGCTCTCTCCTGGTTGGAATTCTTCTGTGCAACAAACTTGTTCTTAAATGGGTTATCACAGAGGCATAATTATTGGCTCTCCCTTGGCCAGAAGCAGGAAGTCCCTCCTGTAGCCGGCCATCATTGGCTTCATTGGTGGGGAGCCTTCTAGCAGCTTCTAAACAAAGTCTCCTTATGTACCCCCCCCCCCCCCCCCCCCCAACCAAAAAACCCAGTCACCTCAACCCACGACAACATAGTTTGGATGAGTGTAAAAGTGGTTGGATGGCCAGGCCCAGAGTGTGGTTTTGATAGAATTATATTTAACTGGCAGTCAATCACTAGTGGTGTTCCCCATGGTTCAGTACTGGGGTCAGTCCTATTTAACATCTTAACTGATGATCTGGATGAGGGTAATGAGTTCATCCTTGGTAGCTCCACAGACAACACCAAGTTAGGTGGCAGTGTTGATCTGCTCAAGATTTAGAAGGCTCTACAGAGAGATCTTCACTAACTGGATTGATGGGCTGAGGACACCTGCATGAGGTTCAGCAAGACAAACTACCAGGTCTTGACCTTGGGTCACAACAACCCCATGCAGTACTACATGCTGGGGGAAGACTGGTTCAGCAGAAAGCGACTTGGGGCTGCTGGTTAACAGATGTGAGCCAGTGGTGTGTCTGGGACAATGGCATCTTGCCCTGTATCAAGAATAGTGTGGCCAGCAGGACCAGGGAAGTGATTGTCCTGCTGTACTCAGCACTGATGAGGCTGTACCTCTAACCCTGTGCTCACTTTTGGTTCCCTTGCTTCAAAAAGGACATTTAGATGCTGGAGCATTTCAAGTCAAGAGGGAACCTGCAGATGAAATGACTAAGACACTTCCCATCATATTTGAGAAGTTGTGGAAGTCTAGTGATGTTTCCACTGACTGGAAAAGGGGAAACACAACTTCCACATTTAAAAAGGTAAGAAAAAGGAAGTTCTGTGGAACTACAGGCCAGACGGTCTCATCTCGACACCCAACAATATCATAGAGCATGTCTTCCTGAAAACTGTGCTAAGGCACATGTAAAAGAAGGAGGTCATAGGTGACAGTCAACATGACTTCACCAGAGGCAAATTGTACTTGACAAATTTGGTGGCCTTCTAGGATGGGGTTACAGCTTTGGTGGATAAGAGAACAACTGACATCATTTACCTGGACTTGTGCAGAGCATTTAACAGTCTCACACAACATCCTTCTCCCTTAATTGAAGAGACATGCCTTTGATGGATGGACCACATAGTGGACAAAGAATTGACTGGATGGTCGCACTCAAGGATTGTAGTCAAGGGCCCAAGGTCAAAGTGGAGATTAGTATTCCTTAGGGGTCACTATTGGGACTGACACTGTTGATGACAATGGGATTGAGTGCACCTTCAGCAAGTTTACTGACAACACCAAGCTTTGTGGTGCAGTGGACACACTGGAGGGATGAAATGTCATCCAGAGGGACCTTGATAGGCTTGAGAGGTGGGCATGTGTGAACTTCAGTAAGTTCAAGAAGGTCAAGTAGAATCCTGCACCTGGGTCAAGGCAATCCCAAACACCACAGGCTGGGCAAAGAATGGATTGAACACCTGAGGGTGTTAGTTGATGAGAAACTCTACAGGACTGGGCAATGTGTGCTTGCAGCCTGAAAAGTCAATCACATCCTGGGCTGCTTCAGAAGTGTGACAGCCAGGCAAAGGGAGATGATTCTGCCCCTCTAATCTGCTCTCATGTGACTCTACCTGGCATGCCGTGTTCAGTTGTAGAGCCCTCAACACAAGTACATAGAACTGTTGCACTGAGTCCAGAGGAGGACCAAGAGGATGATTAAAGGGACTGGACCACCTCTCCTATGAAGGCAGGGTGAAAGAGTTGAGGTTGTTAAGCCTGAAGAAGAGAAGACTGGGAAGATTTTATAGAAATCTTCCAGCACCTAAAGAAGGGCTACAAGAAAGCTGGAGTGGGATTATTTACAAGGGCGTGTAGTGACAGAACAAGGGGTAATTCCTTTAAACTGAAAAAGAGTAGGTTTACATTAGCTACTTCGGGGAAATTCTTTACTGTGAGGGTTGTAAAGCATGGAACAGGTTCCCCAGAGCAGCTGTGAATGTTCCATCCCTGGAAGTGTTCAAGGTCATGTTAGATGGGGTTTTGTGAAACCTGTTCTAGTGGGTGGCATCCCTGCCCATGGCAGGGGGTTGAAACTAGAGGATCTTTAAGGTCCCTTACAATCATTCTATGATTGTATGATACCATTTATTTGCAGAATTTTCAGTTTGAAATATCTTGGCGTGCCTCCCAGGCACTAGCCTTCAAGATAGATGATAGCAGATATCTGCACAGAAACTGGGGAATGCCTGCTCTGTGCCTGAGACTGGGAATGAGTAGTTCTGAAACCTGTATGTATCTCTGTAACTTGCACAAAAAATTTTCTTGACTTGTTTGTAAAGTTCTGGTTCTTGATATAGCCGTTACAAAAGGCTTTTCCAGAGCAAAAGGAAAATTAGGTTTAGATTATGGGGTTTTTCTAGATTTTTGAAAAATGAATCTGAACAAAGTACAAAATGCTAAGGTCATAGATATATCTTAATTACTTAATTAAATATGACTTACAATCTTCTTATTGGAAATAGTGTTAGCAAGATCCTCAACACTTTTGAAATATTTTAGTTCATCCTTTGCAAGCAATTTGAGTAATACCAAAGGAGTCTGAACACTTTTATGGATTTTATGCTTCACAGACCTATTGATATTAACTGAAGTTAATGATTTCACTCTAATGATGTTATTTGCTCCCTTGAGATTAGCTTATAACCATACAGTCTGATTTCAGTAATTTCTATTGCATTGTTTTGTAGTAGTGAAAGCAGAATCAGAGCTAGATATTGTCATATTTATTGAGCATATCTAGCAAATTATTATTTATTATAGCTTGAATATTCAGAATATTGAACTCATAATATTAATATTGAATGTCTATCCCTTTCTTGTAGAGCTTTAAAGAAAATTTATGGGTATTAAAATAATGTCTGTGCTGTTGTTAGCAGTGTCGTTTTATACTACCAAACTTTCTTGAAGAGTAGATTTTCCTTTGATGTTAAAAGTACAAAGCAAGGGTATTTGCCTCTCTAGACTTTTAGTAGAATTCCATGGCATGTTTATTTAGAAGGTTTCTGGTGGGTTCTGTAATACCAAGTACATTACTCTTTTTTGCTCACAGACCTCTTTCACCTTTTCCTTTCCTCTTGGATTATGAATTAATAATCCATGCATTTGTATTTTCCACTCGTCAAATCCAGGCAGCAGTGAAAATAAGCAGCACAAATTGGAAGATAATGCACCTTATTTCCATGTAGAAGCAGGTGCATTTTCTTCAGCATAAGTGGCAAGATGACATTGATCCACTTTGACAGGCAGGCAGTTCTAAAATTACTCAGCACACTTTGCCACCAGTTCAGGGAAAGTCTCCCACAAACTTGTTCTGAAATTCTTTTGTCCCTAGAGTGTTAATTAAAATTTACTGGATAACATTTGCAAGGCTCAATGGTTCTAGTTACAGCAATTATCAGTTACTAGATGTTAGTGGTAGAGATGACACCTGATGATTCAATGCTTTATTCAAGGTGTTCAAGGGGGTTTTTCCCCTCCTCCTCTTTTTTTTAATCTTCCCTTCAGTTCCTCAAAAAAACAGATCAGCTAAGTGTCTCAATAAGCCTTTAGGCTAAAAATTACTCAGATAGGAGTTTAATTATCTATTTATCATTGAGTGTCTTGTCATATGCCAGTTAAGGACTTGCAAAAGAGGAACAGAGTTGTTACAAAAGCTTTTAAAAAAATGCAGTAGCCCGTAGAAGCCCCAAACCAAATCTCAGCAAAAGGAAGCTTGGTAAATTTGAATCATAAACCTTGGAAAACAAGAGCTGACAAACATCTCATGATCTGAAGAAATTTGGACCCTTGTCCTGAGACCTGTTGATGTGCAATCCTGAAATATAAACCCGGCTCCGAGCAGAATTAAGAAAGGACCTTTTGAGATGCTTGTTAAAACCTTGTCTAAACCCCTGTAATCCCTCCATCCTCCATGTAATCCTGCTTGAAAAAAAATTAACTATTTGGAAATGACAGTAAAAACTTGTGTAACTCCTTAATTAACATAGTTTGTCCCCCTCATTAACATGTCCAGCCTCAATGCCTTTGAAATTGTGTTCTCCCATTCAATAAAACATTCCAGTTTTCCCCATGCTGGAATCGTGTCTTATTTTTCAGACTTCCACTGTAGCCAAAAGCCCTTCTGTGTTATAATTTTAGGAAGTAAAAGCAGGGGTCAGCTGAGGATTGTGAAAGGAAAAGAGCACCTTCTAAATAAACTTGTTGCTCAGTTCAGATTTGCTCAACAAACTCTCAGATTGGAGATTGGCTAATCAGACAGGCAATAAACAGTGGCCTCTTTCAACTTACTGAAGCACAGCTATCAATAATGTTTATTACTACATATCTACCAGTGGCTTCCTTCTCTCTCTCCTTAAAATTTCATCAATATGTTGAAACACAGGCACCCTAAAATAGATATTTTTATGGGTTTTATTACTAACAGAAAAAAGCTTCCTTGTACTTTGTTTCCCTTTTATTTAGATAAGTAATTAATACTTCAACAGTGTTTTTTTTCCCCAAATCCTTTGACATTTCTGGTTAGTTTCTTGCGATGGTGCAGGTAAGGAACAGCCTTCCTGCTCACCAAAGACCTGCTCTTTCTAGTCTCTCTAATGTGAGATACATCCTTCTTTATGCCTGAAACTGGCCACCTCTGTGAATGAGGGAACACTGAAATAGTAAAATATTTGCATGCTCTTTGGACAGCTTTCAACTGTAGGTCATATTGCCTCTGACCCTCATGTCTCTGCAATAACCATAGCAGAGGGGCAAAGCCAGTAGGATTCGTCTCTGAGTATGCCCTTCTGTAAGCTACCCAAAGGCCAGAAAATTAAGTGCAATATGAGTCAGAGATAGTCAACACAAAACATCAGCACATGAAACAGAGTAGAAAAAGCTGCAGGCCTGTGAACCCCTGCCAGGTGTTACATCCCAGGCTGTAAGTTTATTCATTTAACTGAAACTGTTTCTTCTGGGCAAGAAAAAAAAAATAGAAAATTCCAGGGAGGAGCAGGGCTGTACAACTTAACTTGACAAAGCTATTTTAAGTTCAACTTGAAAGTCATATCACGTAACAAAATACAGCCTCATGTTGTGAAAGGCAGTGGGCTAGCTCCAGTTTTATTAAGTTCAGCTCACTGTGCCAACACCTGTGTGTCCCTAGGCCTTACAAATGGCTGAAGAATAACATTTCAGATCACTCTATAGGAAGAACCCTGTTCTGTGCTGCAGAACAATCTGACAGCAGTCAGAAGGCAAAATAAAGGCAAAAAGAGAGCCCAAAATAAAATTAAAATTATGGAGGGGGACAAAAAAATCAAAACGGAAGGAAAGGGCTGGAGAGAGATCAAAGTTTGGTAACATACAGGTAAAACATTTTCACAGAAAAAAAATGGGAAAAATAGATGATAGTAGACATCAATGCGTTACACAATTTCAAATCCTAAAAACTCCAAAAACCTCAGTTCCTAATGTTCTATTGTAATGTATGCATACACATTATATAAACTACTGAACATTGTATTTGACAAATACTGTAGGTACACCGATAGCTTTTCTAAGCTCCATCAGACCAAAAAAATAACATGTTCTTCTCATAACACACTTATGCGCCTACCTCTGAGATCATTAGAATAAACATCAATATTAGAATCTCATTAAACATAAGAGAAAGAACAGCTAATCAGGATTTATTCAGATAACTGCTTTTCTGAGACTGAAGCAGAGATCCATTGAAGTCTGCCTTTATTCCTGGGAGCATATTAGTGTCTGTAATGCCGTGGTCCAGAAAGGTCTCTTTGATGCTGGAATTCTGATCAAGAACAGAGACCAGACACAGCTCTTGAACTAAACAGCAATTAGATATTCCCAACAATATGGGGTGATTGGTGTTAAAAGAAAAAATTACTGCTGTGCGTATAACTTCCCTTAATTATACACATATAGTAAGATCTCTTTTAGTATTAGAGAAATTATGCTAAGCAGAGACTAGGAGAGACAAGCTTAGAGAAAGAAAGATCACTAAGTTTAGATGTGGGTGACTGAGAACCAAGTGCTTTATCTCCAGAGTCAGTAGGACTCTCTCTTCTCCTCAAGCCTGTAGTGAGGATTCTAACCTAGGGAAACAAATCAGCTACCCTATATTCTTAAATCATGAAGCAAAATTCTTTTGTCACCCACTTTTCATTGAGAAAAAACCTGAGGAATCCTAATAGTTTGGAGAAATGGGCAAACAGGAACCTCTTGAAGTTCAGCAAAGGGAAGTGCACAGTTCTGCACCGGGCAAGGCATGACGCCATGCACCAGTACATAATGGAGGTGAACAGATAGGAAGAAACCTTGAAGAAGGATCCAGGGGATAGAGGAGAGAGTTGAAGAAGAGCCAACACCATGCTCTTGTAAAGAAAGCCAGCAGTATGCTAGGCTGCATAAGGAGGAGTATTGCCTGCAGGTTGAGGGTTGTGATCGTTCACTGCTCCTCAGCACTGGTGAGGCCACTACTGGTGTACTACGCCCACTTCTGGACTCTCCAATACAAGAGACACATGAATATACTAGAGAGGATCTAGCCAAGAGCTGAACTAAGATGATGAATAGGTTGGCGCATCTCCCATAGGAGGAACTTCAGAGACAGCTCAGATTGCTGAGTCTGGAGAAGACTCAGAAGAAAACTCATCAAGGTGTCTGGATACCTGCAGGAGGGTGTAGAGATGACAGAACCAGTTTCTTGTCAGTGGTGTCCAGTGACAGAGTGAAAACACTAGGCACAAGCTGAAACATGGTAGGTTCTTTCTCAGCTCAAGGAGATACCTTTTACTTGGAGGGTGACTGAGCACAGCAACAGGTTGCCCCCAGAGAGCTGGTGGACTCTGTCCTTGGGGACTTTCAAAAGCCATCTGGACAGGGTCTTGGAAAACCTGGTCTGTGTGAACATACTTGAGCAGGAACCTTAAACATGGTGACCTCTAGAGGTGCCTTCCAACCATTCTATCATCTCCAGTGACAAAACATGTCCTTCTCCCCTGAGAAGAGCCCAAGGAGAAGCTGAGCCACAGTGCTCCCTCCATGGGCATGTAGAAGTTCACCAGGAGCTACCCTGCTGCATTGCTGGGCTTCCTGTTGCCAACTGATTGTGTATGGGATTCCAGCCTCTCATCAAAGGATCCTGAAGTTCAAGAAGGTAGCATCTGTACCCACTGTAGGGAATGCTTTTCAACACTGTGTGGCAGTGAGCTGCCCAGGACTGTGTCCTGCACACATTGCAAGTGGGGAATGACCATTAGAAATGTGTAGGTTGCTCTTCTGCCTGCCATCATCAGAAATACATACCAGTGTGAGAGTATAGAGGCCAGCTTGTCCTTGAAGATTCTCAAAAGCTGTCTGGACATGATTCTGGGCAACCTCCTGTATGGTATTGACCTTCAGAGGTCCCTTCCAACTCAGTATTACTTGCCTAAAATGTCAACCAATATAAACTCTTTTATGAAGATATTATTACAGGTGATCGCCTTTTCATTTTGCTCTTATATCATAAATACTTAGCTAGTATTTGCTAGAAAGCTTTTATCTGTATGCTATCCTGAATATTAGCAATATCTAAAATAATATAGTCAATTGGTATAAAACAATGAGATATCATTCTGAAAAAATATGTCAACACCACCTAGTTGGGCTGTTGAGTGATGATTTTTTGTTAGGTATGCCTTGTTGCTTTCTAAAACATGGTTTGTAATAGTCAAAGGTTTTCTGGAGAATTTTTCAGGAAGTATTAGTCCTGTTTTTGACACTGATGCTATTTTGCAGTGTTGTAACTGAGTTCCAAAAATATTGAAAAGATTGTTGAACTGGTGTCTGGATAGCTCTTCAAACTCAATTTGGACCATTCTGCAAAGTGTGTTGAGTGGACATTTTATCTAAAAGCAGATTTCTTTCTTGCAGTGAGAATGGTTTCTGGCTATTGTGTAGTTGCCAAAATAAATTCCTCTGGAAAGAGGAAGATCATTGTTCCTATGCAGAAGAACAGATAACATTTGGTTGGCAACACAAAGTGAAAGGTTTACTAATGCCAGGAAAGAGTACTGAAAGAAATACAGGAAATTTTACTGTATATCCAATTCTTTGGCAACACAAGGATCTTGTTGTAGGTTTTTGGTCTAGTTTAGATTTATTTTAGGCTTACTTTGTTGCTTGCTGAATCACTTAAGAGGGGCATTTCTTGGAGATTTTTAATTTGTTGGTCCTTGGTCTATAGAAGTTCACTGACCTCCAAGGAAGCATTTCATTCATCTTTCATTCATTGTCAACATCTTAAATCAGACTCATTAGAAGATACTTTTTGAAAAGAACAAGTCAGTGGATAACCAGCTCTATGACTACAGCTCAGAGCGTTTATGAACACATTACCTGTTTTCCCCTTTTTTCACTGTTTTTACCAAGACACTATGATCATTTAAAGACCTCCAATCTCAGTCTTTTGCAAAGTAACTTTGGGCCTATTGTTCAAAAACATGTTCATATTATCTTTTCTGAAAATTTAAAGGAAAAATTCTGTGTATAGAAGTCCTACTAATATTAGAAATAATTTTTAATCAAATTTGATGTACTTCACTTGTCAAATGGCTTCTGAAGTTATCTACAAGATATTTTATGCTACAGCCCATATGAGATTAAGGTCCCAACATTATTTGCCATTTTGGAAATTTGATTTTGTAGCAATCACTAAATTGGAATACATTACAGGTTTGTATTTTGGGGGTGCAGCTAGTCCAAGGAGCAGGAAAAAGATCTCCATACTTCTTTTCTTCACTTACTGGTCTTCTGGAAAGTTGGTAGTATTGCCAGGCATTGTTTGTAAAAAGACAATGGCTACAAATGTCTCCCACAATCATTCAAAACTCTCCTGCTCCTCTACATTAAGCCATACTGCAACAAAACCTTCTTTTCATCCAGATAAAATTATTAGCTCTTATCATTATTCCATTCATGCTAAGGAAATAATTCTATATTTAAAAAGGTCTTCAGAGGAAATATTCTTTCTTAACTTTTTTATTTGTTTGGAGTTTTTAAAATTATTTTTATATTTTTTTCCAGTCAATATTCTCCACAAAAAGTTTTTAACTATTAACCACTACCAACAATTCTAAAAATTACAGGTATTTTATGTAAGTGTTACCTGCTGACATGGGCAAAATGCTACCTTTTAAAAGGTATCGAGCAATAAAGTTTCAAATAAAATTTCAAATAAATAAAGTTTCAAATAAAATTTCAAAATTTCTGGAAGGAATGGCAATGAGAAAGCTTTTTCCCCAAAATTCCCCCCAAAAATATGTGCATACACACTACACAGCACAGGAGCTTAAAGTCTGTCTTTCCAGAAGCATCAGACCTCCTGTATATGTCCTAAACAAAGGTTAGCACGTTAACAAATACATATATATTGCTTCCTCCCATTCCTCTCTGGAGGGGATGAAATACAGAATTCAGGAGTGCAATTGTGACTGCGGAGAAGAGAAGGGTGGGTTAAGGTATTTTAAGATTTGGTTTTCATTTTTTCATTATCCTACTGTGATTTTGATTGCTAATAAAATAAACTATTTTCCCCAAGTTTTGCCTGTGACAGCAATTGGTGAGTGATCTCTTCCTGCCCCTATCTAGACCCACAAACCTTTCTTTGTATTTTCTCTCTCCTGCCCAGTTCAGGATGGAAATGACAGAGCTGCTTTGGAGGGCAGCTGTCATCCAGACAGAATCAATCAACCACCTTTGGTTGGGAAAAAAAAAGTATAAAAGTAAGGCCTTTGTGGTATGTATGCACAATGTGTGTTGGGAAGTAAAATACATTGGAATATGGATGTAGTCCTTGTGTGTGCATACATGGGCTTGGAAGAAAATTAATCAGATTAAAAGAACTCCATGCAGAACATCTGAAAAATTAGATAACAAGCCTTGGATTTTCTCTCTCCAAATAGTTGATGTATGAATTTAGAGCAACGTAAAGACCTCAGACACTGTCAGTGATGTTCATCTGTGCTCCTTATAAAGCTGCTGATATATATGAAGTCTATTCCTTTTAGCATAGCAACTGTGTACATGGACTAGTGAAACCAGCTAAAAAATCTTAGACTAATGTCCAGGAAAGAACTGAATCCTGGCCTCTGGCTGGATAAAATTGTTTCTCCACCTCTTCAGCTGCGCAGGAACAGCTTTTAGCTGTACATAAATATCTGCACACATCCACTTTTTAATTGAACCTAAAGATACTTCTCTTCCTGTTGAAGGATAAACAATTTCCAAAAGAAAGTAGTGTTATTAAAAGGGCACATTCTTCTTCCTAATGTGGGTACAAATCAGGTCAGACATTTCCAACATTCTTGACTTCTGAGGATTACAGCTTTTAAGAGACGTTCTCATCTCTCACATTCAGACTTTATATATGGAACATATCAAAACTACATCAAAGAGCCAGCAATTTATATTCATGATGTAGGAGGTGACCTTTTCACTCATGAGTGGTGTAGTCATGTGGAGCGGCTAATGAGAGAACCCCTACTGAGAGGGGATAAATTTCAAACCTTCAGAATAATTATTAGACATTTTTTTGTATTTATGAACCTCCCTTATTTCAAACTGTCCCTTGATTTATAAAGCTGTCTTAGTTTTGTAAGCAATAATGATTGTCTCATCCAATGCCAAAGATTGATGAATTGTCCTTGTAGGGGCTTCTCTTCCTGGTACTGAATGCCAGAGAAATGCAACAAAAAGTTAAAAACAGAACTGTAAGGAAAAAGGACAGAGAAGGATGAAAGATGACTTAGAAGGAATGAGGGAGGAAGCATCTGTACTGCATTTCACTGATGATAATCTCTGCACAGTTTATAACACAGAGGCAGTGGGAACAGTGAGGCAATCATTTTACTTGCCTGTCATCTGCAGAGAGTATTTCAAATTGCAGGGTGAAATTCTGGCTCCACTGAAATGAGAGACAAAGCTTCTGTTGATTTAAATGAAGACTAGAATTTCTATGGATTCCCAGAGGGGCAGATGGACAGAGTGGCAGCTGTACCATCTCCATGACTGCATCATTCTTCATCAGGATCTTAAAAGTTTTTCTTCAGCTCTATTTCCAGAAGCCTATGAAGGATTCAATAACATAGATACTTTCTCAAACATGCTGAATTTAAAAAGTAGTCTCAGATAATCTGACTCTGGTTTGGAATATCTTTAAATAAAAAACACTGTCCTTAAAAGTTTATTCATGGGTCACTGCATATTTTCATTAATATTTCCAATTTTTTTTCCTTTAATCTGTACAAAAAGGGCCTCAGAGTATGTACAGACAAAAAATATCATCATTTGTAGTTGTCAAAATAGAGAAAATCCCCCTATTATGACTGCAAGAAATTTACATCTTGGAGGTAGAAGAAGTTTTCCCAAAATGTCTGAGGTGCACAGTTATGAACTACCCTGAACAAAATTTTGTCCTGATTAGCAAGCAATACATGGGCATACACACTGGGGAGGACAGACCTGGTAGGTTGCAGTCAATGCATTTACAGAAGCAATTCTTTTTGTAGTGGATTTTAATAGAAGCGAGCCTTGTTGGGGGAGCATCCTTGATGGGTAAGTGAAGAATGACATTCAAAAGAGGAAAGTGGCTAGCCACGATATCATATGTTCTGTAAGAAAGTGAATCTGGAAGAACAAGTGGAAGCTAAGAAACTGAAGAAATGAAAAACTAAAAGTAGTTTTCCTATAAGCCCCTACTGTATTGCAGGTGGATATTTATTAAAACTTATATACTAAACTGGTGATGATACAGAGGTGTGATCATTCAATATGCTACCTTAGTCACCCAGTGAGAATCTCTGCTAAAAAACTATGAAGCAGTTGGTATGGTAAGAAAATAACTTCAACCAGATAACAAAAAAAATTTTATATGCATATATGTAACAGGGAAAGGTGGAAAAACCAGGGGAAAAAACAGGTCCGAGGGATTCTGGAACATGAGTAAACCAAACACCTTTGCTAGTTGGCAAAAAAATAGCTATTTATTAGGAAAAAGGTGGCAAACAGGGAAAAAAGGGGAAAAAATGGGCACCCGAGGGAAAAGAATTAGACCCTAGGAAGGAAGCTCGACACCTCATACTCACCCAGGTGTCACCTATAAGATAATCTTACCCATCCTAACCAGTAATGAAGTCTGTCTACGGCAGCTGCGTGTTCCGGAGGGGTGGCAGGCTCCCACGTGCAGCAGGAGTCCCCGCTAAAAGCGTCTTGATCCATCGTGAAGAGCCAACAACAACCCACAAGCCACAAGTCTGCCTTTATAAAGTTTATTGAGAGCACCTGCCCCGGGGAGGTGTGGCCAGTACCCCCGTCAGGGGCTCTCAATCCCACCCCTTCTGTTATGTAAGTGCACCCCTCCTGCGCATGCGTGAGCACCTTGGAAATCCCCTGGTGCAGGCACAGTGAATTGGGGGGGCTCTTTCCAATTGAGTCTGGGGGATGCCTTCATCACCTTCCTCATCACTTTGTCCTCCAACTGCCCTTGACGGGCAATGGACCAATCACAACAGACCAATTAAAACAGTTTACACAGAAGTTCTCCCTCCAAGGCCAAGTTCACTGCTTTATCAGCAGACTTGGCAGGGGAAAACATAAACTTTTGCAGGTGGCTAGGGCCAAACACAGACCAAAAAATAACATCCCAACTTCGTCCCGATACAATATACTATTATGTATTTACACGTATACATGCAAATATCTGTACAGACATTTCTATAGGTATATATAAAAGATTCTAATACTGCTTAAGTCAGCAACTCACTTCATTGTGCCCACAATATATAAACATACTAACACACACCTGTAGACACACACACATGTGCACAGAGGCCATGATATCTTGAGAATATGGTGGCTATGGTAAGTGTGGTTTTGGTTGAATTCCATCAAAGAATGTGGAAGAAGCTGATAATGCCCAATTTTATTTAAAGGAGAAAAAAGAAATCAGATAAAATCTGGGGTTAAAGTGTTACTTAATCTAACTGAATTATTTATTCATAAATGAGTCAATGGAAAAGAATAGGATGCTTATTGGCTGCTGAGACACTGGATTATTATATTAATTATTGGTTTGGACCAACTCAACTGTGTGTGTATTTGGGGAAGAGACAGGTCAAATTTCATGGAAGTGAGGTAATGCCCTATCCCACACTCCAAGCCCAGCCAGTGTCCTGGAGGGACCCTGGAGCAACTGTCGATCAAAGGCAGCCCAGGAGCACTGCTCCACACCATGGCCCCTGGGACCCCTAACCAGCCTCTGACTGGCTGACGCAGAGGGAACACTGTCCCCCACCCTGTCCTGTAACCCCAAAGTGATCAAGGGACCAGAAGTCCTACCTGGGAGGGATGGCCACAGGGCCAGAGCAGATAAAACCAAAGATGTGCTCTCATTGTTCCAACCCTGCCACCTGGGCATGTGGGAGCTGGACTTGCACAGGCCTCTGGGTGATAGCTATAACATTCTCTTTTTCTCTCTCTTTTCTTTACTTCTTTACCTCTTCTCCTTATCTCCTGTCTTAATATTTTGGGTAGCTTGAGGCTGGCTGGGTTGGATTTTGCTAAGTTGTATGGATTTGCATGTGCGAAGTCCATGCTTTGTGGAATGCTTTATTTTGGTTGAATGTTACACTCTAAACTTTTGTCAAGTTTCCTTATTTTCTGCAGTTTACCTCCTGAGTGCCTCAGAAGTACCTTTTGAGAAAATGTGTGTAGCTTTTCTCATTTGTGTTCTCTCTTAAGGTGTTAAAAGAACCATCATCATTATGGTCAGTCTTCACGAACAAAGACTTGGGAAAGGTCACTACCCTTCCAGCCTCTGTGGTGGATTTTTTAGGTGAGACACAGTGTGCACTGAACTGAGCCCACCCTTTAATCCTAAGGTTCATCTACCAGGGCCAAGCAAGCTTGGATGGTGGCAGCGAGGTCCTCAGGACGTAGGTTTGTTTAGAGTGACCTTCTCTTAGATGGATGGCCTTACAGGGCTGATGAGCTCCATCTACCCGGAGGAGTTCCCTGACCGGGAATCAAACCCGGGCCATGGTGGTGAGAGCACTGCATCCTAACCACTAGACCACCAGGGTAAAAGAACCAAAGGATCTTCTAATAATCCAGAGAACAGATATCATTGGAGCCTTGTATATTTTTAAAGTAAAACCCTTCGGTGAGCTTGTAGCTTGGGGGTCAGGGTCTTACAGCTGCTGCACCTGTTTTGAAAGGATAGTAGCAATATATTTGTACAGAGATATGAAGTTTACGTGAAAGGAAAACTTGTGATCAGGTGATCTAAGACTCTGCACTACACAAAACATGTTATGATATAATGATACACTTTCACACTTCTTAATCTGTAAAAAATGGAAAAGCCTTCTGAAAAGTCTTAATTATTTTCATTATTTCAGAACAGTTTAATTATCTGACTTACCTTCTTGCTTTCTAGGCTTATCTTTTGTGTACTTTGGGTCTGGTTTTAACTTCTCAAATTCACACACTTCTTTTTTATATTCATAGACAACACCTTTTGTCTTGGATGTTTGTGCTGCATGTAGGACCACATTGTTTTATGGGGGTCAGAAATGTTTGGTTTAAGGGAAAAAGTCTTTTAAATTGAGTGAGTATTTATACAAAAATGATCTCTTAGATAGAGATCTATGGATAAGGTTAAAATGATCCTCATTTCTGCCAAATATGTATTTGTTCTCATCAGCACAGTGTCATGTAATGTCTGCTTAATTGCTGACATGGTTTAACCCCAGTTGGCAACTAAGTCCCACGCAGTGAGTTTCTTGCTCCCCACCCAGCATGATGGGGGAGAAATCAGTGGGTTGAGATAAAGACACTTTAGTAGGTAAAGCAAAAGCTGCACACACAAACAAAACAAAACATGAAATTCAGTCACTACTTTCAATGGGCAGACAGGTGTTCAGCCATCTTCAGGAAAGCAGGGCTCTGTCATGCACAGTGATTACATTGGCCTGAATGCAGGTTCGTTACCTGGTGAGCAGCATCAATTCACACACCAAGGCAATGTACTTCCATTTTTTTATTCTAATTTGTGCAAAGTAGGGAGCTAGGTGGAAACCCACAAAAGGCTAGCTCCTCGATCATCAGAATTTTACATTACTTATACATTTTCACAAACAAAGGCATCAGCATTCATTAGATAAAAATTACCTTTTTTATTAATTAGTACTCAAACCCCTGTTTGCTAGTTTTATATCTCCCTTCTAGTGCTAATTAGTCAACATATGCAATTCTTCTCTTCATTTGAATCGGATCCATTTTGACTAGGTGGTCAGTAAGTTGATGGTTGCGCTCACCCATTGCGAGGATTACCTTTCCCCCAGCTATTGCTCAGTTCTGCTGACTGAGATAAAAAACTCTCCTGATGACTCTTGACTAGACAACCAATTCATCTTGGAATTGTTTTCTCTTTTTCTTCAACCAAAAGATGAGCCAAGCATAAAACGTTCACAACACAACTGTTTAATCGTAACTGTCCAGCTATAGCTACTGATAAACAATTAAAAAATTTGCAAATTTAGTTTCGAATCTTGAGAGGCTCAAATATCAGAACTAAATATCAGTTACTTAGGAAGACCAACTTTATCACTTTGGACATCTCTCCCTTCTTTCTTCTCCCCCTAAGCTGAGTATGAAGCCATATGGTCTGGAATATCCTTTTGGTTACTTGATATCATCTACCCCAGTTGTGTCCCCTTCCAACTCCTACTCACTGGTGGAGTGGCATGAGGAGGAGAAAGTCCTTCACGCTGTGTAAGTGCTGCTCAGCAACAATAAAAACATTCCTGAGTTATCAACACTGTTTTCAGCACAAACCCAAGACAGCTCCATACTATGAAGGAAATTAAGTCTACCTCAGCCAAAACCAGAGCAACCGGGTTTTAATCAGCATGACGTTTCCCCGCCCTGTCCCCTTTTTTTTCTTCATGTGTGTCAGTTTGTTTGACTGCAGGGACATAGTTTAGTTTGCAAAGAAAAAACTCCAAGATTTCGTTATAAATGTTTTGGGAAAATTAGTAATTAGTGTCAACTGAGATAGTTTTCTCAAAATTCAGTTGGTATTTGGATTTCCATAAATTCAAAGTAGGAGGAAACTTTTTCACTGTGATTCTGAAAAGAGAGAAAATACCTATTCTAAAAATAAGTGGCAACTTGGATTTTTTTTTTCTTCCACTTCTCTGTAGTCTCGAAATTACTGTAACAACTCTAAAGTTAAAGGCATAGCTGAAGACCTCAAGCCACATTAATGGAAGACAAAGCAAAGATATGAGAACATCAAGAAGCAGCACCTCTTTAGTCCTGCTGTGCAGTTTGAATATTTGATGCTCTATTCCTTTCATACGTACTTTTAATATTCTTCACTCTTTATTCAATAACAGTGAGATAGCAGATACTGTTTTTATATAAGCACATGTTATTTTATTTTTTGTACCGAGAACGTGTGAATGCAGGTGGTGGAGGATCATAGTCAATTTTCCTACTCTTAACACAGTTATTATATCTAAACTGGTTTACTTCTTTATGGAACTTATTGACGCCTTAAGCCCCTAGGGTTTTTTTATTTTTCTAATATTTGTAAGCCTTGTAAGTTTTATAGGTAGATTTTCAAAGCAGCAACCCTCACTCCCTTTCCCTCTAGCACCCTAATTTACACATTCTTTAACCCTCTTACCCCATTCTATGCTCCCTATATCAGTCCTACCCCCAAATCCAGTAGAAATGTTTAGTCTTTTGTCAGGGCAAGGCCTAGATTGTTGGCAGAACAGCATATCAGGGCCTGAACAACAAAATGAAGTCAAGAATTAGGTAACTATGTACTCTTTGTGCTCTGATGATGGTGAAGGTGATGAAGTAGGTGGTCCCAAAATGCACCCCAGACCCATTTTCAGGAGGTGGACCCGATGCAGTCCAGAGCAAAGGCCACAGAGTGGACACATTTGGGATTGGATGGATGGTATTATAAAATGTAACCTCTCGGGTACAGGGGTGCAAGCGTCTTGTAACATCTTCTGCCTTGGCATAATAAACTCTTTCTTATCTCACCCCTAATTAACTGCTCTGGGAGATTTTTTCAGCACCTAAATCCCACAGCAACATTATTCAAACATCTGAAGTTTTTAATGTCCGGTACAGTGAACAACACTCTGTATCCATTATTAATTATGCTAGTTTGCTATCTGCCTAATATTAGCGCCAAAAAAGTACAGTTCTATACTATTAGTCAATATAATCAAAACAAACTCACACTAAAATAGTTCTTGAATTGAAAGGACAAAAATCGCAAATGGCAAACAACTTTATTGACTTAAGATTAATTGAAAACCCTTGATTTTGTACCTTTTGTAGGTGTGCTGTGGTAGAGTTAATGTAAAGTGACACTACAACTATCCTCCAGAGTTTCCTGTTTCACTCCATATATGGTAAATACAGTAGAAAGAGTAGAACTTTAATGCCAATCATTTACCATAAGTGATTATTATAACTTGTAAAAACCATTGCCTTTAGCAACAGGCTAAGGCCAAAAAATCAAGATCCTGATTTCCGTTCCTTTCCTCACATGCTGAATAACCTTGTGAAAGTAATTTAATTCTATTGTGCTCTTATTTACCCACATCTCATGTAAAAGAGTAATAAATTTAATTAATACTATTAAGTACTTTAAAATCCTCATACTAAAGGAACCACAGAAGTGATTTATTACTCTTTAATGATACAAAGCTGAAAGTCAAAAGGTGGAAGCTGTCCTCATATGATAGAGGCTAATCTATGACTCTAGTAAAGCAGAAAAAACTCCTATAATAGGGATGTGAGCAGCACAACCCAGTTTCACTGCTTCTCACTTGAACCAGGCCAGCAAAGTTCAGTAAAGTCAATTACACATGTAAAGAATACTTCTTCTGTGTGGATTAGTGCCATACTTCACAGCTATCCAAACAATCCAAATGGCCATCAGTCACTGAACATAGCAGACATTTGTGTTCCAGGAAGTGGTGCTGAGAGCCATGTGTGAAAAATTCAAAATTCTTCCAGAAATGATGCAATCCTAAGAGCTAGACTGAGCAAAATCCAGATCATAAGTTTTTTAACATCTTCATTTTAGTAAAGTTCCTTAGTTTTACTTAGGGCTAAATCTGCTTAGACTTTGGAGGGTAGGAGGGTCGAGGAGGAGTCTTATTAAAATAAT
>NW_020884875.1:25826455-25848955 GCF_003945725.1 Corapipo altera | reverse complement strand
CCACATTAAGTAAATTGCATGTTAAAGAGGAAAGGATTAAGAAAGCTTACTATTCACTTCACAGAGATAGGATCACCATAATTTCACTGAAACTGTAGAAAAAATGAAAAAATATTTCTACAGAAAAAGTACTAACAAGCAAGGTACAGTCCTGATTTTGAACAAGCAATTCATCTTATGAGATATAGACACAACAAGCTCTTCAGAGCAACTAGGTTTAGTGTGCAAAACTACTTCATGTGGAATACTCTGGAAAAAAAAAAGAATTGTTTTAGTAATCTATCGAAATAGTATCTGTGTGATTCATTTGGGAGACCTATTGTTCCTCTTGGTTAGTGTTTTATGTATCCATGAAACCTGAACCTTCAGCTTTAATTCAGGTTATTTAGTCTTTTCATTAATATATTTTGTAATTAAATTATTTTCAGGTTTGAGAATTAAGCATTGAAAATACAGTGTTTCTGAGACAGAACTACAAACTGGAAAGAAATCAAAATTAGCTAAGAAATCCGGATTTGAACTACTAACCCTAGATACACAGAACAAACATTTCTTTGCCTTCAGGCTAAATGGGCTCCCAACACTTTACAGTGACTCTACAATACAAAGATATTGTTTTGGCCCACCAGAGGGAGCCCATAATATTTCATGAATGCAAAAGGAACACATTGACAATTTTATAGAAAAAATATAGGTCCAGTACATAAATATATGTGTGTGTATATTTGTACATTTGCAATGTATTGTGGAGCTTGCCTGAGATCCTAGTTCTCGTAATGACTATGAGTTCAACAGGAAGTGCATTTCCATGAAACAACACCAGGGACAGATATGTACAACTGCATCTTTAGAATCACAGAATCATAGAATATCCTGAGTTGGAAAGGACCCACAAGGGTCATAGAAATTCAACTCCTGGCTCTGCACAGGACTACCCTAAGAATCACACCATGTGCCTTCACCTTTAGATGAAGACCAGAGAGCAGTATTATGTTGAATAGGAACAAAGACCAATTTGACTTATATTTAATATCAATGTAGACTATGGATAAAATACTGGATACCTTAGAACTTAATTAAAAGAGGAACTGATATGCATGTTGCTTTGAGTTTGACCTTCCCATAAAGGATTCCAGCTAAATTCCAAGGTTTGCATTCTGAACAGGTGCTATATTAATCATGTATGTGTTGCTCTTTTTTCTTTCACATGAAAGAAAATCTACATCAACCTACTGCAACAAAGCAGAACAAACCAGAACTGAGAATTTTATGTTCATGGGTAGAATCTAGAGGAGATATGTCCTCCTTAAAGGAAAGGTGGAACAAGAGTTTCAATTACTTCTTACCACCCTTGCAATGTGGCAACCAGAGATGAGTCAGGGGCATAGCAAGGAAGTGCTGATTGTGACATAGCCAATAATATTGACTGAGAAACCTTATTCTCTGCAGTTGCTCTTAGTATTTGCACTGCCAAAAACTATCGTTCCCCCCAGAATAATTTCTTGTCCTTGACTGTGTTTTCCTTAACATTATTTTTATGTGCAGAGAAGGTCAAGCAAAAATTACTTAGTATAAACTGGGACCAGTTTTAGATTTGTGCTTTTAGACTTGTAAAGTAAAAACTCTGCAATCAGTGTGACCTAACTATTTTCAAATCCACCAGTAGTTTGGGGGTTTGGGGTTTTTTTTACTGTCAAGTAATAGGAAAGTGACCTAAAAATTTTCTAGATCTTTGGTGATTTGTCAAACAAGAATTCCAGCAGTTTTAAATGCCCAGTGCTTTTTTATGAACAGACTATGAACTTTTACTTTCGGATGGTAAGATTGACGGAGAGATAGACAACAGGTTAGCAAAGGCATACAGTGCTTTTGGAAAACTCCACAAAAGAGTATGGCATATTAAACACTTGAAGAAAAGTACCAAGATCAGTGTTTACAGAGCCACAGTGCTGTCTACTCTCTTGTATGGTTCCGAGTCATGGGTCATCTACCACCACCACCTGTGTCTCCTAGAACGCTTCCATCAACACTGCCTCCATACAATCCTAAACATCCACTGATCAGATTACGTGACCAATACATCTGGTCTAGAACAAGCAGCAGTCACAAGTATTGAGGCCATGTTGCTGAGAACACAGCTGCGCTGGGCAGGACACGTCTCAAGGATGAAGGACCATCGCCTCCCTAAGATCTTGCTTTATGGTGAACTTGCCACCAGCTGCCGCAAGAGAGGAGCCCCAAAGAGAAGATACAAGGACTCCCTGAAACAACATCTCAGCCTTGGTCATATTGATCATCATCACTGGTCTACTCTGGCCTCCAACCGGGAGGCCTGGAGACACACCATCTATAATGCTGCTGTTTCCTTTGAGAACACACGCAGGATCACTCTTGAGGAGAAAAGACAGCGCAGACAGAACCATGTTTTGCAGAATATACCACCTAAGGAGTCTTTCTGCTGTGCCTTTTGCAATCAGATATGTCTGTCTCGTATTGGCCTTTTTAGCCACCAGTGTACCTGTAACAAATGTGGATAGAGCCTTCCCAAATCTTTGTTCGCGAAGCCCAGTCATGAGGAACTTTTACTAAAAATGACATTGTTGCATTTTCTAATAAACATAAATGTTGTATTAAGTAAAATTTTTAATCACTCTGAAATACATGCTTCCACTTTTCAAATAATTAGGTGTTATTATTAAATAAACACTTGGAAGATGTGTTATATACCAACTCCACAACATTTAAGTAATACTTCTAATTCAAAAATTATTCTCATTATCACAAATATCTGGTTTGTTATGCCAACAAATTTCAGGCTACTCATGGTGCCAGCACCCCTTCTAAGAACATTAGATATTGTGCACCATTAGCTAGTTGTCAAATCTGTTATTAAACAAAGATTAAGCAGATGTGTCTCTCAACTCATAAACCCACTTACACAATCTCCCTATAGTTGTATTCAATTGATTAACTCCAACATGTTTATCATTAAGCCACTCATTTAATTTAGCAATCCACTAAAGTGTCAGTTAAAATGCATCATGTAACGCCTTTTTGGGCCTCAAATAATTACCCAGGTCTACTATGTGTTCTAATCTCTTTCTTGATGAACACCTCTAGCCCTTCATAATTTAAAATGATGTCAAGATGAGTCTTAACCAAAAAAGACGAATGTTTTAAAAGGCATAAACAATGACAAATGTTTAGATAGCAGAAAATGAACAGCTGCTTCTTTACTATGTGTCAGACTGATGACTCAGTCACCAAAATTAAGAACAGCGAACTTGACAACATGAGGGTAGATGGCAAAAACTGGCTTTCATGCTGCAGTGCTGAGCATCCACAGAGTTTCCTGTGAGCTGGATGACTCTCACACTGGATCTAATCAATTGACTCACACTCAGACATTCCAGGTTGATAGCTTAAAATAGGATTCATAATAGCCAGCACATCAACCCTATTACAAGGATCTTTACTGACCATGGCAGTACAACATGCCTGGAGAGGAGTCATGCAGAGAAATAACTGTTTCTCAGTAACGATTTGACTTGGGTTGTTCAGTCTGTCAAGATAGAAGCAGCTCAGGATATGTGCAAAATACACATTTCTAGGCATTTTTCTAGGCATCTGGGTTATTTCTACAGAAGAAGGAATTTTTTGAAATAAAATCTACACATTTTTAAAAGCACATGCAGGACTATAATTTGTCTATAAGCACCAGGTTCCACTGAAGCACAGTCATAAATATTTACTTTAATGTTGTTGGGATTTCTTCTCCTTTCAGGCAGAAGGGAGTTTAACATAGACTAGAGAAAGAGTTAATTTGGGTTTTAGCACATTTGCTTAACAGTGGAAGTTCTTGCCTGTTGTAGTAGTTTAAACCAAGTTTTCCCCCTGCAGTTGAAAGTGGTAACCCCCAGGGGGTGGTAACTCTTGAAGTTTTGAAGTTTTGTCCAATGAGTGCTTCTGCAAAATGTAAACATATCACAACCAAACGGAAGAGAAGAGTTGTGGTTTTGGGGTTGATAGAAGTGGTAGCCATGTTCTGACTGCCACAAGGAAAGGGTCTCTGAGCCCCTTGGGGCCTCCGGGCCCCCCCCAGCCCCAGGCTGGGGGAGCTGCAGGGACCTGGAACAGCATAAAGCTGGGCTAGGTGCCTGTAGTTATGCCGGCAGATGTTTTCTCCACCGTGGGCAGCAGAGACAGAGCAGTAACAATGGTGACAGAAGCAACACTGGCTGGAGAAGGTGGTTGAGAGCCAGCACAGATAAGAACTGAACTAAACAGCAAACAGCATGCACTGCAGAGAGGACTCCTGGAAGGAGATAGAGAGCCAAGAGAGAGCTAACAGCAGCAGATGAGAGCAGAACTAGCTCTACAGAGAGAGCTGGGGTAAGAACTGAACCAAAAGACCCCAGACTCCTTTGAGACCCCTCTTAAGTCAGGGTGGTGGACTCTTACTGATCAGAAGTCCTAGATGGAGTAAAGGAGCCAAGAAGCTCAGTCGTCTTGAGAGCTCAGCCAGGACGGTGTGTGGAGGTTGACCTTGAGGCCCTCCCTTGCTGCAAGCTACAAAGAAGCTCGCAGCCATCTTGAAGCAGGGCACAGAGGCTCTGCAAGGAATCTGAATTCCCTGAAGATACCAGACTGTCATGAAGACCCCCTGGGCTCGTGATATGACCGTGGTGGAATGACCTTTGTCTGGGGTGACGTAGCCCACGGAAGACCCCTCGTTTGGAGATGACGGGGCCGAGGGGGATACCCCCCTTGTGAGTGCTGGTAGAAGTCCAGCTATCAGCTGCTGCATGTGAAGAAGACAGATTGCTGCTGTAGAAGATACTCCTGCTTAGAGACTGGAAGGGATCTGTCCTTCTTCTCTCCTGGACTTTTATTTGGAGGGGAGAAGAGGTCTGATCCATCGTAAATACTTATGTCATGGTAGAGATAGTTGTGATTGTGTGTATAATGTATTACAATATTTATTTGTACAGTCATTGTAATATATTCCCTTTTCCCCATTTTGAGTCCGTGTGATTGTCTGGAAGACACATCTTACACCAGGTTGAGATGTAGGAGGGGGTTTAGACTAGGGAATTGGATTTTGGGAATCTCAAACCATGACACCTTACAAGAAATCCTGGAAAGTTTTGCTTAGTCCAGTAAAGCCATAATACAAAGAGTTTTGCTCCTGAGAAAGTCTCACATACTCCTCGTTCTCCTTTTCTGAAATTAAATTCATCCTATGTGCATATGTTTAGAATCATTCTCTCAAATAAATTACCTCCCTTTTTAGGGCCACATTATGATCAACTCTTGCATCCTGTTCGAGGTAAATACCTGTTGAAGACTAACATTGCTGTCTGGGGAAGGTTCTTTAAAAGAAACATCAAGTACAAACAATTCTGCTTACCTTCACATCAGCTACCAGGGAAAGACTAGTCCGTAACAGGAGCAGACTGCTTTTCTAAAGGTCCTGGATGATTAGGAGGTCATAGATTCCTTTCTCTTGAGCGAAACCCTTAATCTGGAGAGATGTCTTAAAGGAACAAGATGGTTTGTAAGACATACAAACCATGTTATAAACTAGAGTACACATTGCAACCTGTTTCTGTCAGTATCATCCAAGTGGATTAGTGATCCTGGCAAAATGGTATTTTCATCTGAAGAGTCCATTTTCTTGAAACTGTCATTTGCTATCAAAGCAGGGAAAACTGTACAATTATCCTTTTGTTCAGTTTGGTTTTGTGCAAACAAAGGAAAAAAATCACAGTTGCAGTATTACCAGAACAAGGTGCCAATATGTAACCCAGTGGATATTTCACAAGTCTTCTCATAAGCTTCACAGTTTCGTCTTTGCTCAGGTACTGCATATTGCACACAGTAGCAGTGCTGTTTGGTTTCAAAATTCCTAAATATTTTGTATGTTTGTAATGGTTTTGAATTTAGGCCTTCCTTCCTGGAAGTATTCCATCCTATTCCCTTACGTAACCCAGCATATAAATAGATGGAGAGAGAAACCTCTTCCTCTCTTCCCTTTCAGAGAGGTTTGGAGACAGCAGAATCCCACAGGGCCGGTCTCACTCCTGAGGGGGGAGCTGAGGTCTGGCCGGGCCTACGGGGCCTGTTGTTCCTGCTGATCTGGGGTCCGGTAGCGTGGTGGCGACGTTTGGGCGATTGTGCTATCCCAAGCAAAGTAGTAAGATATTGTTTTGCTAATTCTTTAGTTTACTAGATCCCAAGGTGGTTTTTTTTTTGATTGTGTATATCTGTTTTGGTTTTGGTTTTGGTTTTGTTCTTTTTTTTCCCCTCCCTTTTCCCTTTTCTTTTTGGAATTGTATATAGTATTTCAACTGTATATAACTGTAATATATGTAAATATATATATTTTAATATTGTTTGGCTACTCTGGATCTTTTCATAGGTTTTTTCCTCTTTTGCTCTTTGCCAGAGGTTTTATTACTGAGTCTTGGAGACTTGGCGGGGAGTCAAATCAAACTCAGACAATGTTGCAGAGAGATGTATTTGCTGTAGGTACTGTGGAAGACAATATTAAGAAGATGGTAAAATAGTAGCTTTGGAAAAAGCTCCAGGCAGCCTTACAAGCATTAGAACCATCCCTTTGGATCACCTTATTTGAAACTAGAACTTTGGGAACCAAAAGCAAAATGCATCTGGAAACCTGTTACATTAGTCTATGTCTGGACAGTGAGCCTTTTTCTAGTCTTAAATCTCTTTCTTGTAAGAATAGGCAGAGACAATTCAAGCACTCCCTGAGCTCTTGCAAAAGTGGAAAGGATATCCAGTTCACATATTATGTTTCAGTTCCAGAAAACTCCTGGCAAATCTTCCTCTAAATGCTGCTAAAAAGCCAAGCTTTTGGAGGGCATGAGGGATGGTCCTCCAAAGAATATATAACTGGTTAAATGATAATAAGAAGAGTAATAAAGAGTAAACATTCAGAATAGAGGAGGACTACCAGGAAAGTCCTTTGCTGCGATCATTTCTAGGATGTCCGTTCATAAATGATCAGGAAATAACAATTTGAAAAAGAATTGATAATTATGTACAGCAGTTGATGGAATGAAATCTAAAATTACTAAGGTTTGCATAAGAATTTCATAATAGAAAGTGACAGGTAAAACCATAATGCTAACAACTGTTAGTCAAAGAATAGGAATTAAAACAAATTTGTATAAACCCTTGTAACAAAAGTTTAAGTTGTGATATCCCATCTTAAAAGACATGAAAGAACTATAAAAGGCAGAGTTTGAGAAGGGTGGTTAGGAGTATGGAATGGTTTCTGTAAAAAAAAGAAGAGAAGAGGCTTTTCACTCTAGGAAGGAGATGGCCAAGAATTTGACAGCTAGTTATGAAATCATTAACAGCTTAAAGAAAGTGAATAGGTGTGGCAATTTACCATTTCACATAGAGACAGCATAGCTGCAGCCAAATATAATTAGCAGTCAGTGAATTTAAAATAAAAGGAAGTATTTTTTTAAACAAAACATAATTAAGTTGTGGTACACACTGAAACAATTACATTAGTAGAAGAGGAGTGAAGGAAATAATAATAATGAGAAAGCCCTGAAAACAACAAGACCACTGAAAAAAAGGGAAGAGTTGGTAATGCAGGCATGGGAGCAGAGATTCTGGTGCAGTCTGTGAGAGGGACAGTGGTGGAGAAGATATTTTCCTGCAGCCCATTAAGGACCCCACGGTAAAGCAGGGAACAACGGAGGAGGAAGGAGTGCTAGAGATGAACTGTTATGAACTGACTGCAACTCTCCTTTCCCCATCCCACCTTTTACTGCTTGGGCTGTGGAGTCATAAGTCAAAGGAGTCAGGAACAAAGAAGTCAGGAATAAAGGAGTGAAGTTGAGACTGTAAAGAAGGGTATGAAATATGTTTTATATTTTGTCTTTGTTTCTCATTATGCAGCTCGATTTAAATTGGTAATAAATTAAAATACTTTTTCCGAAGTTGAGGCTGTTTTATCTGTGACAGTACCTGGTGAGCGATCTGCCTGTCTTTATCTCAGTTCATGTTATTTTCTTCTCTTCCTTCACCCTGTTGATAAGGGGTAAGTAGTGACAGAGTGGCTGTGTGGGTGCCTTGCAACTGGCCAAAGCCAGCCACCTAGAAAGTTCTATTGAGGTCTACTAAAAAACACAGACTAGATGCAATTTTCAGCTCAATTTTCAGGTGTCTACAAATTGCAGATTTCCAGAAAGTCAAAGGTTATAAGAATGGAAGGACCAATCTGTATTTCTGTGGTTCCTTTTCTTGATCTGTGGCAACTAGATGTCATGTAAGTGAGGAATGGGAAAATGGGCTAGCTGAACCTCTGGTGTGACTCAGTGAAAAAATTATTAGGTAAAGACCTTATATCTCAGCCTCACATCTGAATTGTAAAACTTATCCTACTATTTTATGCAATGCAAACAAGGAAACATCTCCGTCAGAATTGCTGGAATTTGAGGGAGGTTCAAAAACGTAGACAAATAGTATGATAGGTGCATGCATACAGCATGTTTCAAAGTGACTGTCTGTGGAGGAGTCTTAGTAGTAGAAGATGAAAGTCACACAATAAACTGATTAAGGAGTATGTTATATCCTCACATGAGTTTTTCTAAAGGAAGAAATACCCTGACTCTGGGTGAGGTTTTTAACAGAAGGTATTTCTCATTACATTTCTGTTTTTCTGCATAACATGGACCACTGAGGCACTGCACAAGGCAGCACAACATTGCCACATTCGGTTGTCCACAGACATAACAAGGATCTGGGGCAGCCAGGGGATTGTCAAGAAAATCATCTAGGTGCAATACAAAGAAATTCTTGCCCCGCTCTTAGTAAAAAGTATAAGAATTAAGTCATCTTACATTCATATATAACTCTTCAATAACTCAACCACAAGTACTTCCAAAGAAAGGGGAAAATAGATCAGTAAGGAAACAGATTTCAATGTCAAGCACTGAAGGGATAATTATAAACAATAGAAAGGGCTTTTTTAATTATGAAAAATACCATGACAGTACGTTTTAAATTATATATTATGGAAAACAAGGTGAGTCACGTAATCACACCCCTTTTGACAGATAACAATCTTCATCAGCAATCTTCATCCTGCCCCCATGTCAAGACTGTAAAAGGGGGGCAGGTTTCCTGGAACACGTGAACATGTGTCTAATCTAGTACAGTGAAACTCCTTATGCACTCACAAGAATTGCATCTTTTGAAACCACTCATTTTACTGTAGAACAACTACTTGTTAAGATATAAAATATTCATTAAATATCTCTTAATTTTAAAAAAACTAGGATAGAAGATTGAAGACATCACAGATAGAATATTTATGATATAACCTAAAATCCCTTCAGAATTTGCCAAATGTAGTCCAAGAGAACTGTGTCCTAATTAGTTACATATTCAGTAAAGGCAGAAAAAATATAGACACTAGGGTCAAAGCCAAAGTATTAACTTTAGGTTTAGGGAGTTTGTTTGTTTGTTTGTTTGATTGATTTATTTTATTATTGGAGCACAGTATAAATTCCATAAACATTCAAAAGAATTTTTGTTCCATACCAAAGCCTGCAATAAAAGAATGGACATTTATAACCTGACTTAGTGTCTTTTTCTTTTTCCTTTTTTTGTTTATTTTGTTTAGATTATCTTGCTAAACAGATAGCATACCCCAATGCTAAACAGATAGCATACCCCAATTCACTGAAAAATTTTGCTCCAAAGTAAACATATATAAATGACCACTACTTCTTTTCAAGATTCACAGTATCTTGGTGGAATGTAAAAGGAGAGCAAATGGAACTACATTGTTTCATATATATCAGTAATATTGCTTATTATGCAAAATTAGCAGGATAATAGCATTTTATCAGGATACAACCCAGCTGACATTATTTTCTTTTCCTGATACCTCAGGTTTAGATGACTGATATTTTTGCATATAAATGTCCCAAGAAAAGGTAACCAGTTACATTTTTGTACTACATTCCACTTGAGCAACTGAGAAGACCTAGACAAAGCTCTTATATGTTCTTTATGTCATCTAGTTGGTGATGACACCTACTTTGGATAAGGCTTCAGATCCTAGCTACACAATAAAGGTAGAACTCTTGTGAAGCACAGGTGAAAACCTTATACCACTGCATGCTCAGAATTTCTGATTATTGCATGTTTTAATGGAGAGACAGAAATTAAATTAATTATTAACTACATGAAGGAATTTTTATTCTTTTTCTTTTTTTGCTATAGCTTTCCATGCCTTCTGACTGGATTGTGGTTTAATCAGATTGACAAGATTTGGTCAGAAATGTAAAATTTTATTATATAAATATATTGCTTGCAACTGGTAAAGGAATCATGTTCAGAGAACTGGATGAACCCAAAAACTTAGAGGAACTTCATAACAGGTTCAATGAGTATGGTTCATGGTATGAGCAGCAGAGAGAGGTTTCTCCACAAAGGAGAAAAGATCTCTGTCAAAGAAAAAATATGAGCAACCTCCATGAACTAGTTGAACCATATGAACTAGTCATATGGTTCCTCCATAACTTCTGGAACTTGAAAAACTGAATGTAAAGAAATATTTTCCTAGAAAGGGTAATTTTTTTTTTTTAAACTGTAAAATCCTATTCAACATCTTTTAGCCCCTCTCTTCTGGAAACTTATTTTACAAACATTTTCCTCACTTTCTCTCTTCATCCTTCCCCCATCTGCTCTAACTATGGTGAAATTTAAAACACAGTGATCAAACTCCCCGATGAGTCAGACTTGCGCATTGTGTTGTACTCACATAGGTAAAAGAAATTATGTCGTCTCTGTTCTCATTAGTTATAAATGTCAAGACGTCCTACTTGAAATTCTGCACTTTACTCTATGACTGTCAGAGAGGGCTTTTGGGGGATTTTGTTTTAATTTTTGGGTTTTTTTCCTCCAGCTAACTAAACATTCTAAACTCTAAGATATAATACTTTCTCACCCTGTAACTATTTTGAGTAATCATTCTTCCTTAAAATTTTATCATTTTCTGATAAGAAAAAAATAAAGCTTTTTTCTGACCACAAGTAATTCTCAGATTTACCAGATGTCATTCTAGAGTAAAACCATGCTGTCTAATGTTGGAAACAAATTATTTGTATGCCTTTGTACTGATTTAATTATTATTATAATTATTATTTTATGTATTAAATCAACATAACTTTCCCAGCATCTAGATACCTTTGGATCCTAAATCCTACTTTCAAAATGATTTTGAGCTTAGTCCTACAAAGAGATTTAAGCATTGCAACAGAGATTTAGTTTATGTGTTTCTACTGACATAAAAATCACAAAAGTAAGACACATGTACAGTTCATTTTCTTAAGTGAGTATTTGACCTATACACAAACTTATAACAAATTGTATGGATGTAATATTAAAAATATGGAATCTAAAAGATTATGCCATTGATTTCAACAGGATATAGACTGTGCTGAAATATGTTCTGCTTTCAAGACTGCCTGGTTCTGAAAGTTTTAGAAAAGGAGAATAGTTCATTTTTGGCAGACATGTAATAATTCATATTAATACAATATCTATCCTAATCTCTTTAGTTAGGTATGCTCTTACGCCCTCCATAATACAGTTTTAATACCTCCCAAAATATTTGGCTGCAGTGATAATTAGAATTCTGAGCATTTCTATTGTCCTATAACTTATTGCACAGGTAGGTTGTGGATCTCCCGTCCTTGGAAGTCTTCAAGGCCAGGTTGGATGGGTCACTGAGCAACCTGGTTGAGCAACCTGGGTGGCATCCCAGTCCATAGCATAGGGGCTGGAACTAGATGATCTTTAAGGATCTTTAAGGTCCTTCCAATCTTATCCATTCTATGATTCTATGAAATTTCAAACCCTTCTTAGAATTATACAAAATTATTTGTCAGAAGGATGTTGTATGGGCCACTGCATTCACAAATATGCCTTGATATTTTTAACTGGTATTTTTTGCTCTCTTGGATGTTCTCTAGGTCTCAAGCTTTGCAACAGGAAAACAGAATGTCCTTTGCTGTTTCTTCCCTAACATTTACTATTTTTTAATTTTTATCATGTTTCTTCTTCTTCATTTCCTTTCTAAGATTAAAAAAAAAACTTTTTGAGTCTCTCTAGTGTTTTTCAACTCCCTTAACAGACTTCTCTTCATAATAATTTCCTTCATCTTTCACTGAACATTTTCAACTTCTGCAATATACTTTTCAAGATAGGGAGACTCATATTGCTAGAAAATTGAAAATTTTAGTTGAGGGCCCTACTGCTATTTTCTTTGCAGTGATAACATACTATCTGTATCATTCCCTTTATGGGATTTGAAAGTTTTTAAAGACAAAAGCCAGATAGCAATAGAAGTTTTTCCTTGGATTGTCCCTTCCTGATGGCTGAGTTTGCATAGATGGCTCTGGAGTTTCTCACAGCATTTAGAAACATCTAAGCAATCATTATCACTTGATACAGAGCTATTTCATTAATCACATTCTGTTTTGTTTGTATATATACTTAAAAATTATACAGCACCTCAATAGAGAATCCCAATGTGGTCTGCTATCAACACCTACAGTCCATCTCTGTGTTTGCTTGTTTTCTTTTGTCTAGTATTTACCCATGTCATCATATCTTCTTTCACATTGTCGCTATTTAGCTTCTATAACAGCCCACTGCTAAGACCTCTCTCAAATCTTTTTACAAGTTTCACTGAAGTATACCTAGTTGTTCTTCTCCTTCCAACACTTTACTGAAATGCTCAAACAATTCAACAAAGGGACATGTAATTTATATTTGCATTAAAAAATAATTTGCACAAAAAATCCCCTATCAGAGGATAATTTTCAGGATTTAGTCTTTTAGGAATGGAAAAATGTGATTGTTTCACTCTCACTAGTTTCAGAAATTTCCTGTGGCTTAGCAGCTAAACCTTTTTTTTTATTTTATTTTTTTTTTAACAGAGCTTTCATCTTTTCTTGATTATTTATAAGTAACATAATTCTGGAGTTAGGGGAGGTATATGACCAAAAGATGCTCAGAAAGGAACCAAGTGAGCCATTTTAAATAGTTTACAAATCAAAAAATCATTAGGGTTGTAAAAGACTGCTAAGCTCAACCAGTCAAACTGTTGACTTAGCACCATCATGTTTACCACTAACCTATGTGAAGTGCCATATCCACATTTTTTGAACGTGTCCAGGGATAGTGACTCCAGCACTTCCCTGGGCAGCCTGTTCCAATGTTTGATAATCTTTTCTGTGAAATATCTAGAAGAAGAAAAAGGTGAGAAAAACAAGTAGAATGTTAATGGAAAAGTGGACGACTGATAGTTTAATAATCATAACTGTAATCACATGAACTCTTACAAAGCTAACCATTAATTACCTTAGTCAATGCAGAAACCTGCTTGCAGTCAAAAACATAAGTTATGGTGGGAATTATTTTTCAGTTTAAAACCTGAGCTTCTAACATTTCAAAAGGAATAGGTATAAGAGATTTTATCTTGAAAAAGTATTAAAATCCTTGGGATTTTGAGATGGATGGTGTTGTATTAATACAACAGGAGTAGGGCTAGTAGTGGATAAGTAACAGAGAGTAAATTATTATATTTACAGAAGTACACAATTCAGTAATCAGGTAAACAGGTTATCTTACAGAATAATTTGAATATCAATAGTTAAATAGATGCTTTTGAAAGTTTTACCTCTGAGGTAGTTTCGTAAGTCAAGAATTGGAATTTTAGATGGATGGAAATTTTGAAAACAGTGGCATTCCACAAAGTAGCAATTTGTCTAAGTCACTAAAAAACCTGTGTGAGGTTTTAATCTTCCTGCTCTCCTCACTCATAGTGTCACATTTTGAGGCAGCTCTTTACTTTTACCCTCAAGATCATGCTGAAATAAACTGCCAAACATCTCTTACACCTCCATGCCATCTAATTATAGCCTGTAATACTCAAGAATGCTGACAGTGCTGAGCTATTGACTCTTGACACTCTCTAAAGCACTTAATTATCTTTTCACACAAGCCCCTTTGAGACCTGTCAGCTTCTTTGTATTGTTTATAAAAAAGTTGCATATTAAGATTTCAGGATTGTGCCCCTGAAGTCACACTTGTGCATACACATGGACTATTAAAAGGAGAATTTAATAAATGACAGAAGAAGAGATGGAAGAATTTTACTTGGTAAAACCTCAATTAAGTAAAGGAAGAAAAAAATGACCATTTACAAAAACTCCTGGAATAAATGGAAAGAATCTGAGGCTTTTTAATTAATTTTACCAAAGAGTAAAAGGAAGAAAACAACAAATAGGTGAGTGGTTTGCATTATTCTTATTCCATGAGATTAGGATCCAGATTTGAAACTTAGTGTCTTTCTAACAAAAAATATATTTAAGCATCCTAGGAAAAAAAAAAAAAAAAAAAGACAAGTAAATTTATCAAGATCTACCATGTTTTATGGAATGCTACCAAATACAACTAAAATATAAAGAAAGATTTCTTAGATTAATGAAATATTTTGGCCAATATAATCCAAATTATATAAGTGACATAACTGATTTTAAGCATTTTGGAAGCTTTTTTATGTAAACCTGTTGAAATCATCCCTTGAATATCATTAGGAAACAAGGTGTCATTTGTGATGTCTAAACTCACATGAAACACTAAATGTGCCCGTAAATTGTGGTCACTTGCACAGTATTACAGCCTTTAACTACAACATCTTGATGACTGGATGCATGGAAGACAGATTTTTCCACACTTGAGAATTCCTATCAAACTTGAAATTTTTCACTCATTCCTGTGATTTGGCACAATTTTTTTATGTGACATAAAGTGTGTGTTGCCTTTGATGATAGTTTATAAGCATGTTACCTTTAGTAAGTTACGTACTTACCAAGCTAGTGAGTTAATTAATATGGTAGTGAGAAAATTCTGCATCTGAACATGAAATGTATCTACCACACTTATTAACTATCCATTTTTTGTCTTATACTAGCTTTAAATAGTCAGCATACTTGTAAAAAAGCAATTAGTTCACAAGCACTTTCCAAATGACAAAATCAAAAACCTTCCTAAACAATCCCATTTTTAAATACATGGAATTCTTTTGGAACATAAGTATTAATAATGAATATAAAAACATAATTTTGAGTTTAAAAAGAAGAATCCTTCTTTTCAAAGGTTTCTGGAAGACATATGGGTATTTTCTTGGTAGAAACAAAGAACCAGCCCATTGGAAATAGAGCTACTTCAAGAAGCTATGGCATATCATACCATGCACATATCAACTTGCTTTCTTCATCACAAGACTTACTAATCATGCTAATTTTATATGTGTGAAATATTGTCTAATGACTGAATGTGGAAGACTTAAAAATTAACATTGTGAAGATTAACAGAAACAGCAGCTGCACACCTCACAGGTAGAAGGTCATCTTGTGGTCAGCAAAGTGACTAAATGCGTTTACAGACAAGGGATTAAACTCATTAAGATTTTTGATAGATGACACAAAATAGTGCATTCTAAACAAGAAGACCTGGAGGACATTACCTAAAAAGGTTTTGTTTGAGTTTTTTACACTGACTTAAATTCCGTATGTTCAATTAAATAAATTTGGAAACCAAGCTACAGGAAAACAAGTGAGGTTCTTTACTTCAAATAATGATTTCTAGAATGGGGGAAACCAACCAACCTGAAACTTCAGTGTAACTATTTCTGGGCCAAATGCCTCTTCACATGTTTCATGTTGCTCAATTTATTTGCACTAAATAACAGGTAAAAAGACAGATAAGGATATAAAAAGCAATTTTATTAGGGTAATCTAATTATAAAATAGAATACAAGACATCCACAGCAGCACCAGTAATTATAGTTTCTGCTTTTATAACTATTTCAGTTGGGGTTTGATGTCATGATTTAATGGAATCACATGTTCTCCGTAAAATTTGGTCCATTTCTACTTCTTACAGCTGCTTAATTCTTGATCATGAGCTCTCACAGAAGGTTTCCATCTTTCCAATCTACTTTACCCTTAAATTTTCTACAATCACTCTTTAAACGGTTTTGGTGACTTGGAAGGCTGTTTGTCTTACTGGTTTAATGATTGCTCTTTTGCACTGTTTCAGAAATTTACTTTCCTTCTCCAGTGATTTTTTTTTCCTGTTTAGTTTCACCATTGTGACTTTACATTTTGCTCTAGCATCAGCAATCACTTGAAACCTGTGCAACAGCACACCACTAAACTATGAGTTTTCCTTTACATGACTTGTAACACAGTGAGTGATATTTTGTCAATCAGAGGACCTCAGTTTCTGGATGTTTCACATTATAACAAGAAGTAACATGTACAGGGCATGGATATGTGTCTTATGTACAGGGTATGGATATGTGCTTATTGCTGTGTTCGAACCTGTATCTCACCCATCTTTTTTCATCTGTTCAATTAAACATAGAAATTAAGAGGAAGAGAAGGTGTTAGGTAGGCTTCAGCCAGAGTACCAGGAGAGGCTTTCCTTGTGAAAATTTCATTGTAGTACAATTATATAGTTCCCAGAGTTCCTTATAATTAAATTATGTCTCCTATTTGTAGTCAGGCTGGGGGGGCAGAGGGTGCAAAGAAAAAGCTTTATGGTTCTCCAACTATTCACTAGAATCATAGTTCAGTCACAAGCAAGAACCACATATCACAAACATTTATTTTAGAGGATTATACATTCTCCATAAACATTTGCTATGGGTCAGACTTCAAACATTCTATTCAAATTTCTTCAGTAACTGCCATATAAATTCATCTGAAATGTAAGTATTAGGGAAAAAAGAAGTCAGTTACCTCTCTTCCTCTGTTTTGAAAAGACATTTAAGATATCTTTCTGTCATGCTTAAATTATCCCCCTTCTACTTTTCTGTACTCTGTAAGTCCTTCTAATCCTAATCATAGACTAAGCTGAAAGAGCAATTAGTGACAATGTTCTTAAAGGTTTTTTCTAACCTAAACAATCATTTGATTGTATGAGTTAGGTCTTGAATGGAAAAGATCTACATTCTATTAACAATTTGTTTTCACCTTGTGTTTTTCTCTTCAAAATTCTCTTTTGGCATGAAATGGTTTCTGCATTCTTTAGTATGTAATTCCCTAGACTCTTTACATAAAATTTGGGAAGTGCTCATAATTCAAAGCAATGTAATAATCAGGGTATTTAAAAGTGCTTTCTTTTTAGGGAGAAATTAAAACCCCTGTCCTTTCAGTCTTGCACAACAATTACAACAAAACTGTTTCAAGTCAACGGTTGAGTCTAAAAAATTCTAAAGAATAAGGATACATTAGGATTTGAATTTGTGGTAAATCCCTGTTGTCCTCTTTCCTAATCACATAGAAAAAGAAATCTTTTTCCTCTCCTTTTTCCACATTTTTTGTGCATGCATTTACACACCCAGATTACTCTTTCTGCAGCAGTGTAAATCTAAAACAGAGAAGGTAGACATAAAAAGCTACAGGGTCAGAGTTTCCAGATAAGAACTACCACCTCTTGGATCAGAGCTCCAGCTAACCTAGAATCCCATCTCTGTTGGTAACCAGGAACAGTCACAGAGGGAAAAATAAAACAAAATATGCATAATGCAATGCTTTTCTCTGGCATATCTTCACAGTATCTGGTGACTTTGATTGACACTTGATGGTTCTTGTGTTTAATGCCTATGTTGGACTTATCCTCCACGAATTTCTCTGATCTTTTTTGATAAGCATGCATATTCTTAGCCTTTATCAGTATCTGGAGCATTAAATTCCACAAAATATTCCTTAGTTCCATAATTTTAATGATTATATAATTAAAATTTTCCAACTTGTATTTTTCAGAACTTTTATTTTTTAATCAGAGTGGATTAAAATGTTTTACATGTACTTTTATGTCATTACCTTTACATAAATCTACTCTCCAAACACTACTCCTTCTTCCCACAAGTTCATTATTTTATTGTATATATTTCTGGGACAAAGTTAACAGCAGACACAATATTTGGATGGAGGCTAGTATACCCAATATTTTTCATTTTTAACAATGTCAGGACTTTTGTTTAGACCTATCTTGACTGAACCATTCCTTAGTATATTACTGAGAAATAATGTCATCCCAAGTAGTGCACTATCACCTCATTCTAAAATAGACTTGTGTACACAGTTACACACTTGTGTCCACATTAGAATTACTAATCTATTTCCCCTGCTTTGACTTCTTTCTACCAAGAGGTAGCGTTATCACAGCATCTTGAGATGAACTCTTAGCAATCTGGAGTTATAGTATCTACTGCTTGAACTAAGATTGCAGCAAGATTGGTTAAGTATTAAACCGTGAAACAAATAAGGTTGCTAACCGACTTTGAATCCCCCTTAAGTCTCAAATACATATTAGCAATGCAACAGAAGTCATAATTAAGATTTTTGAGAGGATAAAATGAAAAGAATATCCCACTTAATGTATTTAATAAACAGTTAGCTTTTCCTTTTCTGAATTACAAACAACTACCAAAACTTATTTTGCCTGGAATCTTTGCAGGAAATATAAAAAGAAAAGCCACACCTTTAGAAACACAGAAATAAGAAGATGTCTAAAACCCTATTATTTACTTACTACTTTTGAGCAGTATCTCCAGAGACATTTCAGACTACTGAATTATTAATTGCGTGGGCACTACAAAGAATCCATTTTATTATTCTTTCAAAAGTCCATAACAATTCTTACTAAGACATTTCAGCTTATTGGGTCAAGGCTTGTAGTAAGACTCTTCAGCTTATGATCACTGATTTGGTAGTGTATCTGTTTACTTTGGTTGAATGCCAGTTGTCCCCCCAAGGGGAGATGAAAGAAAAAAAAATGTAAAACCCAGGGTTTACCAAGAAAGACAGTTTATACCTACACAGAGAAAAAGGAAAGGAACTAGTAATGCTACAAACACACAGGCAAAGGAAGTTAACAGTAAAATTCTACCTCTCCCAAGAAGTGGCATCTCAGAGAGGCGTAGCTGTCTACAGGCCATCCCAGAAGAAGAAGAAGGGTTGAGCTACCTCTCCCTCCCCTTTTATAGCTGGGCTGACGTAACATGATATGGAATGCCTTCCTGTTCCTCCCAGGAAAAGGAAATGTTATTTAACTACACAGATCCCCTGCAATCTCCACTCCTTATTCCATACCATTTTACATCACACCCATACCTCCATTATTCGTCTATATCCCACACTTGTACAGGTCTTGTCTTCTACAATTGTCTCATCACTGAGCACCAGCATCAGTTTAGTTCGAGTCTTCCTCATCTAGTGACTTTTCCTGCAACATACAACTCAAAATACAAATTAGTTTTTCCCCAAGGTTAAATCTCTATGAGGCACACACTGGGTTTCCCCATCTTCTATTATCCACCAAGTGTATCTGGGGCCTTGAGAAAAGACAATCCCACGAATGAGTTTGCCTTTGCTCAGGGGAGTGTTAACCCAAACTGCTTTACCTAACATACCCCTCAAGTGAATCACTGGGACTTAACCAAGTAGCCTTTGCTAAGTACTGATCCCAATTTTTGAAAGTCCCTCCATCCAGTGCCTTCAAAGTAGTTTTCTGCAATCTATTGTATCGCTCAACTTTTCCAGCAGCTGGTGCGTGATATGGAATATGATATACCCATTCAATGTCATGTTCTCTTGCCCAAGTAGTAACCAAACTGTTTTTGAAATGAGTCCCCTTATCTTACTCAATTCACTCTGGAGTGCTGTGTCACCATCATACTTGCTTTTCAAGACCCAAAATGGTATTTTGGGCAGTTGCATGAGGCACCTGATAAGTCTCTAACCATCCAGTGGTTGCTTCCACCATGGTGAGCACATAGCACTTACCTTGGTGGGTCTGTGGCAGTGTGATATAGTCAGCCTGCCAAGCCTCCCTGTATCTACACTTATCCCAATGTCCACTATACCATAACGGCTTCACTCTCTTTGCTTGTTTAATTGCAGTGCATGGCTCACAATCATGGATAATCTGGGAAATAGTATCCATAGTTAGATCCACCCTTCACTCTCGTGCCCATCTATAGGTGGCATGTCTGCCCTGATGAACTGAAGCATCATGTGCCCATCAAGCTAAGAACAACTCTCCCTTGTGCTGCCAATCTAGATCTACTTGGGACACCTTGACTTGTGCAGCTCGGTCTGCTCATTTGTTGTTGTGATGTTCTTCATTAGCTCGATTTTTGGGTACATGGGCATCTACGTGGCAGACTCTCACAGTCAACTTCTCAACCCAAGTGGCAATGTCTTGCCATAAATCAGCACCCCAGACAGGTTTTCCTCCACATTTCCAATTAGTCTTCTTGCACCGACCCAGCCAGCCCCACAGGGCATTGGCTATCATCCATAAGTCTGTTTAGAGATAAGGCCTTGGCCATTTCTCTTGTTCAGCAATGTCCAGGGCCAATTGAACGGCTTTGAGCTCTGCAGATTGACTCTATTCACCTTTCCCTTCAGTAGCTTCTGCCACTTGTCGAGTGGGACTCCATACAGCTGCTTTCCACTTCCAGTTCTTGCCTGCAATACAGCAAGAATCATCAGTGAAGAGCGCATAACGTGTTTCTTCTTCAGGTAACTGATTGTATGGTGGGGCTTCTTCAGCCCCATTCACTTGTTCTTTTTTTTCCTCATCGGCCAGACTGAAGTTTCCACCTTCAGACCAATTTGTTATGATTTCTAGAATTCCAGGGAGATTAAAGTTTCCAATTCAGGCACATTTTGTAATCAAAGCAATCCACTTACTCCATGTAGCATCACTGGCATCATGGGTAGGGGGCACCTTTCCTTTGAACATCCAGCTCAGCACCCGTAGTCGGGGTGCCAAGAGAAGCTGTGTTCCTGTGCCAATCATCTCTGAGGCTGCTTGTATTCCTTCATAAGCTGCTAGGATTTCCTTCTCCATGGCTTCAGATTCTCTGTAGCTTCAGCTCCAGAAACTGAGTGGTGAGCCTTGGGTCTCACCAGGCACTTTTTGCCAGAGGGACCATTTCCAGGAGGGACCATTATCCCCACCTGAGGAATAAAGTACATTTTTCACGTTTGGTTCTGCCCTGACTGGTCCAAGGGCCACGGTGTGTGCAATCTCCTGCTTAATCTGTTTAAAAGCTTGCTGTTGTTCAGGACCCCACTGGAAATCATTCTTCTTACAGGTCATTAAGCAAAGAGGGCTCACGATTTGACTGTATTCAGGAATGTGCATCCTCCAAAAATCTATGGCCCCAGGAAAGCTTGTGTTTCTTTCTTGTTAGATGGTGGAACCATGGCTGTGATCTTCTTGATGAGTTCCATTGGAATCTGACGATGTCCATCTTGCCATTTCACCCCTAAGAATTGGATCTCTCTGGCAGGTCCCTTGACCTTACTCTTTTTGATGGTAAAATCTGGATAATTTCCTTTCCTTTCTCAAAAACTTCCTCTGCTGTGTCCCCCCACCCAATAATGTCATCAATATATTGTATGTGCTCTGGAGCCTTACCCTTCTCTAGTGTAGCCTGAATCAGTCCATGGCAGATGGTGGGACTGTGTTTCCGCCCCTGGGGCAGCCAGTTCCAGGTGTCCTGCATGCCTCTCCACATGAAAGCAAACTACGGCCTGCACTCTGCTGATAAGGGGATGGAGAAGAATGCATTTACAACATCGATGGTGGTGTACCGCTTTGCTGCCTTGGACTCCAGTTTGTACTGGAGCTCCAACATGTCTGGCACAGTGGCACTCAACCATGGGGTGACTTCATTTATGCCATGATAGTCCACAGTCAGTCTCTATCCTCCATCAGACTTAAACAGAGGTCAGATGGGGCTACTGAAGGGTGAGTGAGTCTTACGGACCACCCCTTGGCTCTCCAGCTCTCGGATCATTTTATGGACGGGGATCACAGCGTCTCAGTTTGTTCAGTATCATCATCTATGTACTATTGTAGTGGCCGTTGGCACTTGTTGATCTCTGACTTGTAACAATCCCTCAATGGAAGGATCTTCTGAGAGGCCAGGCAGGGTAGATAATTGTTTAAATTTCTCTGTAGCCACTGTGGCTACACCAAAAGCCCATCAATACCCCTTTGGGTCTTTGAAGTATCCTCTCCTGAGGTAATCAATACCTAGGATGCAAGGGGCCTCTGGACCAGTCACAATGGGGTGCTTTTCCCATTTGTTCCCTGTTAAACTTACTTCAGCCTCTAGCACTGATAATTCTTGATGTCCCCCTGTCACTCCAGAAATCCAGATGGGCTCTGTGCCTTTATGCCCTGATGACATCAAGGTGCACTGTGCACCAGTGTCTACTAAAGCTTTATACCTCTGTGGATCCAACGTGCCCGGCCATCAAACTCACACAGTCCAGTAAACCCTATCGTCCCTTTCCTTCTCCTGGTTGAAGGCAGGGCCCCTCTACTGTTCTTATTCTTATTCTTATT